>NC_092103.1:26327277-26627277 GCF_045679555.1 Salvelinus alpinus | reverse complement strand
TAACGTTTGGGCAATGTCCAATTGTCCATGGCTCGAACATGCAGTGCCTTTCTGAAAAAGTACATATCCCCACACACTCGTTCAAAACAACTGGTAACTCAAAAAAACAAGGTCAAATAATGACGTCAGTTATCTTCAGGTCGGAAAGTTGAAGCTATAGAAAGAGTCAGAGTGCCCAAGTTGGAATTCTGAGTTGGGTGACTGTAGCTAGCTACGTCTAAACAAAAGACTCCATCCACTATGCAAGTAACCATTTCAATGTAACTGTTACCGTTTACAACTTCTGTATCCTGTGCATGTGAGAAATACACTTGGATTTTATTTGATATAGTGTGTGTTTACATGAGACGGTAAAATGTGAAGAACCACATGACCTGCATCAAAGTCAGATTAGGATATAGGCCAAGGGCTAGATGAAGTGTATATTTACTACTACTTTTATTTACTAATTTCACCACTTTTATTCTTGAAATCTTTGGTTGTTTCCTACACTGAATCCTTAGAGATGGGTGGGGCTTAAAAGGATGTGAACGATGCTGAATGGGTGTAGACAAAGAAGAGCTCTCTCCAGTAGGTGTACCAAAATTAATTCATGGGCCATTATCTCAAATGTGGGGTTACAAGTGTATTAACTTTCAAAGCAGAATTACTTTCCCATTGTTCCTCAACTGCAGTGTATGATATACCATTTCCTAGCTCGGAGTCTCTACTTTCATCCAATGTATATAAAAAAAACACTATTTAAAATGTTGCTACATAGGACCAAATCCAGGTGGTGGGTCACATATAAGCACTGTGTCCTCCTCTTCCATCAAAGCTGCTCCAAAGGCAGCATATTTCAGAGAGAAATCCAAAAACAGACTTCTGTCAGAATAAAGATGATTGCATGCAATTTCGACTCAACCATTCACAATCCAGCATGATTTGTTCCTCAACCCCCAAAAACAAAATGGTCTTGATGGTCGAAAAAGAGCTTGTAACGCTTACCTCCAAAAATGAAACGCGTGCAGCGGGCTGAGCGGGCTGCAAGGACTTGTGGGTGTCGGGCTCAAGCTTCGGGGCGTGAGGCTGGAAGTTAAATGTAAGTTTTGTAAATAGTGATTCCTTTAGCACACTAAATTTGCACAGGACAATGGTTACTCTCACTTAGATGGCCTGAGGGGATTTGGGCTGATGTATGCTGACACATACCCTGTTCTCCTAGCTAGCTTTTATACATTTACCACAGCAGCACAGCATAACAAATGGTCCCCTTTGAAATGACACAAAATGGTGTTCTGGAAATAGGTTACCAAGGTACTTGTCTACTCACACAACACAGGTTTAACTTCTTAGAGGATTAAAAACTGTTTGGTCCTTGAGGTTTGATTGGTTTAAGCGATTATAATAGAAAGGGTCCAAACTATCCACACAGAGGTGGAGAGTGAAACCTGAAACAGGTACACAATGAAACCAACTCCTGCTTGAAATCTGAGGAATTAATAAATGCTATGAGAAGGCAATCATGTAACGTAGGCCTTCTTGTGTTACTTTTTGATTGATTAGATTTAGTTTATTTAGTAAATATTTTATTAACTCTATTTCTTGAACTGCACTGTTGGTTAAGGGCTTGTAAGTAAGCATTTCACGGTAAGGTCTAAACCTGTTGTATTCGGCGCATGTGACAAATAAAATGTGATTTTATTCTACCCCTTTACAGTAACTTCACTGGCAACGAAAGAAAGCTCACTTCTTAAAGGTCTTCACTTTACATGTGATATATATTTTTTAGCCCTCCAAACCAGTGTTAACTGAGTTATCCAAATAAAAAAATCTGTCAGACTTTTACCTGCTATCATGGCAGTTTGTAGACAAAATCTATAATGATTAGCAAATAATAGTATCTCAACAGTATCAGTAGTCCATGATTAAACACTGGTATTGTTCCATAGAGCTGATGAATTCAAAATCAAACCATATTGACTTTCCTGTCAGTAATGACACTGAACTGGATCTAAATGAAATGAGTAGGCAACGTATGTGCCTACAGAGCAATACCTGCACTTGCACTAGCTTAAGCCTCGGAGGACGCAAACAAACATGTGCCTTGGTGACCAGATAGCCACTGCCTTCACGGGTCATTACACTAAGAACTAATCTGTGTGATGTGCAATAGGAAAACAACAGGGCCATAACAAAGCCTGTGTTTGAGTCTCTGGCCGAGCAGATTACTGTGACTGGTAGTAGGCAGGAGCCATTAGCCAACAAGGCCTTGGGTATAAGACTACTCTACTGCCAATCAACTTTACAATCATGCCTCACAAATGCATGCCATTTAATAGTCACACTATCACAATGATTTAGTGGTGTGTTTCGGTATATGTGCGTACGTCTGAGTGTGTTTGTGTGTGTCAGTGTGTCGTCACAACCAAACAGAGGTTGTGCGGCAGTCCTCTGCTCGACACGCACACACACACAGTCCCTGTCGCTAAATAAATGCAGAGGATTTGACACATCCTGCTGCGTACGCTGCTACAGTACTGAAGCTGTATGTGGCAATGCTGCATAATGCTCAACGCTTGTTGTAGCTACAGAGAAAAAACAACAACAAGAGGTGCAGCAGCAGGGACCAATGAAGCTGTCTGCTGCAGTGTGGAGCAGAAAAGAAAGAAGGAAAATACTCACTCCAATGTCAGTCCTGGAATCCTCAGCCTCTCCCGCTGGGCTTTCATGGCTGAACTGTGCTCGCCCGCTCTATTGTGCACATGATATATTCACACCACTCAGCCACAGAGCCACCCCGCTTATCCTCTACCCTGCACTGAACTGACAAAGAGCCAGAGCCAGTCACCACCATAGAGGAATGGGGCTAGCCTAACCCTCTCCTCCAACAACAAAATGAGGGGGAGGAGGGGAAAGAAGAGGGGAAACGGCAACAACACTGCAGCTTGTTTCGTGTCCTTCCACCACGTTCCACCTTGTGGATGTCAGAGGAGATCGTCAGCCTGAGGTGGCAGGGAGGGTGGGGGAGCACAGAGGCAGCACAATACCCCCTTTTCCCCTCCCTTCACACACACCCTCCCCTCTACTTTGCAAATGCTCGCGCTCACTCATTCGCGTCTCCTCCACCCCTTTCTTCCACTGACTGGTGATTCACTATAGCAACATCATAGCTCAGAATGTATTCATCCTATAGTCTGTCTATCCTTCTTCATGCCATCCTATACAGTATTGCTGTCCATCCTTCTCATCCTCTATGCAGTCTATCCTTTCCATCATGACTGGTCCTGACATCGCAGGGTGTCCTCACAGCACACAATGTCACTGCAGGGCTGCATTCATTTCCATATCTCCTCCATTCAAAACGATGTCATTCTAGAAAATGTGCACCCTACATTTGTCATTCCTAACTGTGGATTTCCAACATCCAGAAGAAAGCAATATATGAGAAGAGATGAGCAGTCATTTTGGGGGAGGGCAAGAGCATGCCTCAGAAGGCCAATAATATAGTGGGAAGTTCCCCCAATACCCTCCTCCTGCCCCCCACCACCCCTGCAGTGCTTTAGTACACCCCTGGGGCAAGTGATTATTCACCCGATAAAACACACCCTGACGTGCATCATCCGCCTTTTACTGTTGTACAATATGTATTGCTAAATAATCATGTGTACTCTACGTAACATATGCCGCGTCAATAACTACATTATTGATAGTCTATCATGATGATAATATACTGTAGGATCAATTAGAAAACAGCCAAGGAGAGACTTTCAGTCACATCAAAGCATACAGGGAATTGGGTCTTTAAATAGCTGTGAAATACACTAATACATGTACTGTATATAGGCTACGCAGTAAAGTAGTCTGTAGTCTCAAATGTTTCTCTGGAAGCACATTCGATATAGATTGAAGAGAGAAAAAGTGCCGGCCAACAGTGCAGTCAACTGTTTCCAGGAATCCTTCCAAACAGCCTATCACAGAGTGCAGAGTGAAGCAGACAGACGGATAATGCACTAATGTTGCCGCTCTTCAGAAAACCTATCAATTGTTTCTTACCGGGAGCAAGGTTTTAGGAAAAAAGCACTTTTGCAGATGACAGAGCATTGCATCGGCTGCAGCAGTAGAGCAGGCAGGTGGGGAGAGCAGGCAGTAACTGGGACGTGACAAGGTATGTACCTCTAGTACATCAGAACTAGGGCAGGCAGACCTCAAACCAAAAGCCGCTCCGAGATCCACTCATTCATTTTGTAGTGTAGCAACCTAACATAGAGACTCCACAACTGCAGCCTGCAACACTTACTCAAATGAACAATCTGGTTCATTCAGAGTTTAGATCGTGGCTCTTTTGGAAGTAGGTGACAGTTGATTAAATGGAGGACATTAATGGGTTCACAATAAAGACAATGAACAACATATGAGTAAACATACACCATTGATATTAGAGGTCGACCGATTAATCGGAATGGCCGATTAATTAGGGCCGATTTCATTGCACTCCACGAGGAGACTGCGTGGCAGGCTGACTACCTGTTACGGGAGTGCAGCAAGAAGCCAAGGTAAGTTGCCAGCTAGCATTAAACTTATCTCATAAAAACAATCAATCTTAACATAATCACTAATTAACTACACATGGTTGATGATATTACTAGTTTATCTAGCTTGTCCTGCGTTGCATATAATCAATGCGCTGCCTGATAATTTCTCATCAAATCACAGCCTACTTCGCCAAAGGGGTGATGATTTAACAAGCGCATTCGTGAAAAAAAAACTGTCGTTGCACCAATGTGTACCTAACCATAAACATCAATGTCTTTCTTTAAAATCAATACACAAGTATATCTTTTTGAACTTGCAAATTTGGTTAATATTGCCTGCTAACATGAATTTCTTTCTTTAACTAGGGAAATTGTGTCACTTCTCTTGCGTTCCGTGCAAGAAGAGTCAGGGTATATGCAGCAGTTTCGGCCGCCTGGTTCGTTGCGAACTGTGTGAAGACCATTTCTTCCTAACAAAGACCGCAATTAATTTGGCAGAATTTTACGTAATTATGACATAACATTGAAGGTTGTGCAATGTAACAGCAATATTTAGACTTAGGGATGCCACCCGTTAGGTAAAATACGGAACGGTTCCGTATTTCACTGAAAGAATAAACGTTTTGTTTCCGGATTTGACCATATTAATGATCCAAGGCTCGTATTTCTGTGTGTTATTATGTTATAATTAAGTCTATGATTTGATATTTGATAGAGCAGTCTGACTGAGCGGTGGTAGGCAGCAGCAGGCTCGTAAGCATTCATTCAAACAGCACTTTCGTGCATTTGCCAGCAGCTCTTCGCTGTGCTTCAAGCATTGAGCTGTTTATGACTTCAAACCTATCAACTCCCGAGACTAGGCTGGTGTAACCGATGTGAAATGTCTAGCTAGTTAGCGGGGTGCGCGCTAATAGCGTTTCAATCGGTGACATCATTCGCTCTGAGACCTTGTAGTTGTTCCCCTTGCTCTGCAAGGGCCACGGCTTTTGTGGAGCGATGGGTAACGATGCTTCGAGGGTGGCTGTTGTCGATGTGTCCCTGGTTCGAGCCCAGGTAGGGGCGAGGAGAGGAACGGAAGCTATACTGTTACACTGGCAATACTAAAGTGCCTATAAGAACATCCAATAGTCAAAGGTATATGAAATACAAATGGTAGAGAGAGAAATAGTCCTATAATTCCTATAATAACTACAACCTAAAACGTCTTACCTGGGAATATTGAAGACTCATGTTAAAAGGAACCACCAGCTTTCATATGTTCTCATGTTCTGAGCAAGGAACTTAAACGTTAGCTTTCTTACATGGCACATATTGCACTTTTACTTTCTTCTCCAACACTTTGTTTTTGCATTATTTAAACCAAATTGAACAGGTTTCATTGTTTGAGGCTAAATTGATTTTATTGATGTATTATATTAAGTTAAAATAAAAGTGTTCATTCAGTATTGTTGTAATTGTCATTATTACAAATAAATAAATAGGCCGATTAATCGGTATCGCCTTTTTTTGATCCTCCAATAACCGGTATCGGCGTTAAAAATCATAATTGGTCGACCTCTAATTGATATAGATGCAGAAAAACAGAAAGGGGCAAAAGTAAAAAGGACAAAATACATTCACTTGTCTACAAATATATTTAAATGAAATGACAGCAATATTCCATCCGGGAATATAGTTTTTGCTTTCTTCTACTTTAGTTAATTGGAATGTCTGTGCTCCTCTTTTTCACCTCTTCTCTGTGGCTCTCTTACAGTAAGTATCACATTTCTTCCATGTCCAAGGCTACCTCTTTACAATGAAATTGGTGCCATAAATCTATGACTCACATACACAAGAAACACGTGGACATGTATTTTAAATATGTGGTGGTGGAGTGGTAGCCTGAGGGAACACACTGAATGTGTTATGAACGGTAATGTCACGTAGTATTTTAACTGCATGTAACTGTCTTATGCTGCTGGACCCCAGGAAGAGTAGCTAATGGGGATCCATAATAAATACTAACACATATCCAAGCACATTGTTAAAAATCCTTGTTTTTTTTTTTTAAGTCAAACTCCAATGAACATGAGTCATTGTTATTGTCAAACAGCCATCTGATTGTCCTGCTGAGTTGATGAACTTTGCTTTTGTTGGGTGTTCATTCTCGGCTGTGTTCTGGCCCCCACAGAGACGCTGTCAACACAACCGAAGACTGGAGATAGACAACCATACACATGATAGGTTTGTCATATTGGACATGTCATAAATCACCAACACCCAGAACAACGAGATTTATCGAAATACTATTTGTTAATGCTGGACATATGCATCAATAAAGCATTATTGAAATACACTCTCTCATGTTTAACCAACTCCAAAAGAGTAAAGTGAAATTTATGTTCCCCCTCAGATTTTCTTTGTTTCTCTACCCTACTTTCTCTCTATTGTACCTTTAACAAATAGGTGTAGCTGGCCTATATTTGCTGTATGGAACAAATACAGGAAGTGGCTGCCTACGAATACAAAGAATGGGAGAGAGGATAGCGGGGCAGTAGTTGACTCAAGCACCCAGGAGTTTGTGAAGTAGCCAGTTGTCAAATGACACTGTTGAAGTGTTTTCCGAAAATCTAGACACAGAAGTAAACCGGGTCAATGGCTGTAAGCGCACTACTCTGTGGGCTTAACACAAACTGGAGCTACGAGCACATAGTGCATTCGGAAAGTATTCAGACCCCTTGACACCTTCCACATTTTGTTACGTTACAGCCTTATTCTAAAATTGAATACATCGTTTTCCCCCCTCAATCTATACACAATGCCCCATAATGACAGCGCAAAAACAGGTTAAGAAATGTTTGCAAATTTATATGTAAGAAAACCCCAGAAATATCACATTTACATAAGTATTCAGACCCTTTACTCAATACTTTGTTAAAGCACCTTTGGCAGCAACTACAGCCTCGAGTCTTCTTGGGTACAAGCATGGAACACCTGTACTTGGGGAATTTCTCCCATTCTTCTCTGCCGATCCTCTTGGAAGGTGAACCTTCACCCCAGTCTTAGGTCCTGAGAGCTCTGGAGCAGGTTTTCATCAAGAATCTCAGTACTTTTCTCCTATCATCTTTCCATCGATCCTGACTTGACTCCAAGTCCCTGCCGCTGAAAAACACCCCCACAGAATGATGCTGCCACCACCATCCTTCACCGTAGGGATGATGCCAGGTATCCTCCAGACGTGACTCTTCGCATTTAGGCCGAAGCGTTCAATCTTGGTTTCATCAGACCAGAGAATCTTGTTTCTCATGGTCAGAGTACGTTAGGTGCATTTTTGCAAACCCTTTTACTGAAAAGTGCCTTCTGTCTGGCCACTAGCATAAAGGTCAAATTGGTGGAGTGCTGCAGAGATGGGAGAACATTCCAGATGGACAACCATCTCCACAGAGGAACTCCGGAGCTCTGATGAGTGACCATTGGGTTCCTGGCCACCTCCCTGACTAAGGCCCTTAACCCCCGATTGCTCAGTTTGGCCGGGGGGCCAGCTCTAGGAAGAGTCTTGGTGGTTCCAAACTTCTTCCATTTAAGAATGATGGAGGCCACTGTGTTCCTGCGGACTTTCAATGCGACAGATTTTTTTTGGTACCCTTCCCCAGATCTGTGCCTCGTCACAATCCTGTCTCGGATCTCGACTTCATGGCTTGGTTTTTGCTCTGACATGCACTGTCAACTGTGGGACCTTATATAGACAGCTGTGTACACCTTTCCAAATCTGGTCAAATCAAGTGAATTTACCACAGCTGGACTCCAATCAAGTTGAAGAAACATCAAGGATGATCAATGAAAACAGGATGCACCTGAGCTCAATTTCAAGTCTCATAGCAAAGGATCTGAATACTTACGTAAATAAGGTATCTGTTTTTTATTTGAGTAAATATGCGAACATTTCTAAAAACCTGTTTTTCACTTTGTCATTATAGGGTATTGCGTGTAGATTGATGAGGAATTTTTATTTATTTAATCCTTTTTAGAATAAGGCTGTAACGTAAGAAAATGTGGAAAAAGGGAAGGGGTCTGAATACTTTCAGAATGCACTGCATGTCAGACTTTCGTCTAAGTGATACATTGACGTCTCTTTTAGGAATCAAACCTATAAATCTAAACCACCACAACAAGGAAGTGTTGAAATGCCCTTCCTCACATTCCATTGTAGAAGCTTGAGACTGAATCCTAGCTTTGTTTGAGAGCAACAACTCTTAACATTTTCAAGTATTTCTCGAAGTCAGACAGGAATAGATAAGACATTTTAGTCAAGGGTTCAACTCAAGCATTGATTAAAGGTAGACCATCTTGTTCAGTAATGTACATTTTATCACCCAACAAATGCCATATGTTCCATAAATGGGACAACACTGACATTCTTCAATACAACATTAAGGGGGGGAAAAAAGGCCAATATGCATTATGATGGGGGAATGATTCTGCCTGCCTCAGGCTAGAGCAAAGCCAATCACAATGGACACCAGAGGCAATAGAGGCCCCTTGGGTCCAAAGACACTGCGTGCGCTTTCGAAAGTGGTCCCCTGACACATATTGGTGGATCATCTCCTTGTGACTCCTCTGCAGTCAAATCATTCCCCAATCATAATGCATGTCACACTGAAACCTGCCACACAAGCCCATCAGAATAGGCATGAAATACACAGGAGGCCTTTAGCTGAGAAGGACTAAACCTGTTGGACTGTGATATTCATAAATTAAACAAATAGTTGGGTGACGCCTTTTGTGTTTTCAAATCCCACTTTATATTGAGGCTTTAACGGCATTCGTAACCAGATCAGGTCCTGTTGCAAATACAGTCGACACCATTCACCTGTAATCCTATAGTGCTCCTGCTGTTTCTTTGCCCTAGCCTGAGGCAGGCAGACATAGCGCACCTGACTTAATCCAATCTGGATCCCTTTCAGGGACAATCTCCAGGTAAAAGTTGCCCTCAGGCACAGATCTAACATCAGCTTATCCTGCTTGACTCCTTACCGTAACCATTAGGGGGAGGAAACACTAAGGGGCAGATTCATCCTACTCCATATATCGTGTGGTTAAGGCTGGCGACCTGCCACTCTACCAAAAGGTCACAATATTTTCAGTAATTAATTAAACATGTGCCATCTAAGGCACATGCATCACCTCCAACAGACACCACAACCCCTCTAGCGTCTCTCTATCCCCTCTAGCGTCTCTCTATCCCCTCTAGCGTCTCTCTATCCCCTCTAGCGTCTCTCTATCCCCTCTAGCGTCTCTCTATCCCCTCTAGCGTCTCTCTATCCCCTCTAGCGTCTCTCTATCCCCTCTAGCGTCTCTATAGACCCTATTCTATAGTGCAGCGGTTCCCAAACGTTTTATAGTCCCGTACCCCTTCAAACATTCAACCTCCAGCTGCGTACCCCCTCTAGCACCAGAGTCAGCACACTCTCAAATGTGTTTTGCCATCATTGTAAGCGTGCCAAACACACACACACACTATTCAATACATTTATTAAAAATAAGAATGAGTGTGAGTTTGTCACAACCCAGCTTGTGGGAAGTGACAGAGCTCTTATAGGAACAGGGCACAAATAATAATCAATCATTTTGCTCTTTATGTAACCATCTTACATTTTGAACCTTATTTGTTCATCAAAAATTGTGAATAACTCCCCACAGGTTAATGAGAAGGGTGTGCTTGAAAGGCTGCACATAACTCTGCAATGTTGGGTTGTATTGGAGAGAGTCTCAGTCTAAAATAACTTAATACAGGCAAATTTTCATGCTGGTGGGTGCCGAGAATCCACTCTCACATAGGTACATGGTTGCAAAGGGCAACCCTATTCTGAGCCCTTTCTGCGCTCAGAAACTCTAGTTTAATGTGGTTTAAGAATTTAAATATAAAACTAAGATAATTTTTATTTATTTTTATAAATACATACACTTTTTATTTGGCATAACCCCAACTAAATTGCACGTACCGCTGGGGGTTTGGGAATAATAATACCTGCTATAGTGTATATAACATGTATAAACCCTAATGTCTATAAACTGTGTACTATACTATTGATCAACCCTATAGTGGAGATAACTTCAGTAATTTTTTCCAATTAAGATTTTTCAACAATGTAATGGTCTAGGGGTCAGTGAGATGCATGCATCTTATTAGGATCAGTTCAAAGGCCAATAGACGGCAGGCTCCACATCACAGTACTGAAACCAATTTTGCACTGGTTGGTTATGTTACAAATATTGTACCTACAAATGGAATTTAGTTCGAGGGCCCGATGAGGTTGTCTTAGTCAGCTATTTAAATTTAAAAAACTTTATTCTAATTAATTTACTTGTTTAAATTAAACATCTAGATATATTTTTTCTTCAGAGTATCAGAAAATAGGTGCATGAGAAGGAAACATTTTACTATGGACTCAAACGATGGCAACATGCACTTCATGACCCGTTAGTCATTTTTGAAAGAACAGGATTCCCTTCTTTGGCTCCATGGATAACACACATACTGTATGCAGGTTGCAAGAGCTGCACAAAAATACTGTACGTTTAATATAAGAACCAGTTCAAACTTACAAACTTCCTCTCCTTGGAAGACTCAGCTCCTTCTGTAAATGAAAAAAAAAGGAAAAAAAGATGAGTACAAAATATATCAAATGTTGACACAGTGACACAGAATCTTTGTTAAACAGCATGACATCAAACCTGAAAACACTTTAAGATGTTAAATGGATGCTTTTGTATTGACAGACCTACATATAGGTCATAGATTGACATTCAGACAGTGTGACTAGCCTTTCAAGCGACAATGGATAATTTATTTTATTAGCTACCTCTGCCACTTAAATGGAATGTGCATTATTTGTCATTTAAATAAAAAATAAATAAAAGCGATGACCTGCGCACGCACGCAGACATACCACCCTGTCTGAGTGTCCATTCATCCACTCCCAAAGCATAACTTCACTTTCTTGGCTCCAGACGCTGACCCAGTTTCTGCGTCCCTCGAGAAAAAAAGCACTGGTTCACAAAGTTAATAATGAACCAATTCACACTCTCGTCAGAGGCCGTATGCAAATCACAGAATTACTGTGCCTCAGAAGAGGAAAAATGGCTAATTGCTTGACCATTACAAGCATAGACAAAGCTTTGTCTCAGGAAAACAATGACATAAGCTCCAGTAAGCTCCAGCCGGGGTTTGTACTGTACCGTAGCAGTCCCTACAACGGGGGAAAAGATCAACGACAATACTTTAATTGATTGGCCACCTTGAGCGGATTAAGCACTTTGATCCATGCCAGCTTTGTATTTACTGTACCCGTCAATGAATGTGAAAAATGTATAATAAGCATTTGCGTAAATATTTATCCTGAATGTTTCATTCATCAATTGAGATGGATCTGAATATGTTTACAGGCTATGTTGAATCCACAGAAATCATACCCTTTTTATTGGACAACAACTGCCTCGATTCCCTTTAAATATTCACATCTGTATATATCATAAAAGCAGTGTGTTCATCATTATGCACAGTTTGAATACTGCACCTTTAAAAGCAGGCCTCAATGTGTTGAAAACGCAATAAAAGTTAAGAGGTTTCCCAAAAATGCACACCAAGCTATGCAGTGTGCACTTGGGGAAATGCAATAGTATTAATATACCAGCAGAGGGGAGCATTTACAGTGAAGAGGTGCTGTCATTTCCTGATATGGTCAATGGCTGGATAGGGACTGCTGCGGTGAATGTGTTTACTAACTAAACCAGCCTGTAACTACACAGAGCAAGTGAACAGAATATATTTGAATTGTGACTATGGAACTGCACTGAGGTGTACATACATAAAGGACGTTTGCACTTTTGCACTAATCTCAAGAGCACTTACAGTATGTGGTGTCGACTAGATTGGCATTTCCATTCAATTGCTTCCAGATTCCGTGAAACAACAAGAATGTCCACTACCACTAGAGCTGGGCGATATATCGAATTAATCTTTTTGCGCGATATTCCAAATTCCTGTATGGCAAGAATCAAGGCTTTGTTAATTTTGTTTTCATGTTTTCGCGTTTATGTCCTCTTGTTCTCATGTTGTATTTTTGCTCTCACCTTCACTCCTCTGTGCACCTTCCCATTTACAGTGCATTCGGAATGTATTCAGACCCTTTTGTTCCACATTTTGTTACATTGCAGCCGTATTCTAAAATTGATTAAATAAAATGTTCCTTAATCTACACACAATACCCCATAATTACAAAGCGAAAACAGGTTTAGACAATTTTGCAAATGTATAAAAAAAAATTATAACTTATTTATATAAGTATTCAGAATCTTTGCCATGATATTTAAAAATGAGCTCAGGAGCATCCTGTTTCCATTGATCATCCTTGAGATGTTTCTACAACTTGGAGTCAACCTGTGGTAAATTCAATTGATTGGACATGATTTGGAAAGGCAGACACCTGTCTATATAAGGTCTCACAGTTGACATTGCATGTCAGAGCAAAAACCATGCAATGAGGTCGAAGGAATTGTTCGTAGAGCTCCGAGACACGATTGTGTCGAGGAAAAGATCTGGGAAAGGGTACCAAAAAATGTCTGCAGCATTGAAGGTCCCCAAGAACACAGTGACCTCCATCATTCTTAAATGGAAAAGGTTTGGAACCACCGAGACTCTTCCTAGAGCTGGCCGCCCAGCCAAACTGAGCAATCGGGGGAGAAGAGCCTTAGGCAGGGAGGTGACCAAGAACCTGATGGTCACTGACAGAGCTCCAGAGTTCCTCTGTGGAGATGGGAGAACCTTCCAGAAGGACAACCATCTCTGCAGCACTCCACCAATCAGGCCTTTATGGTAGAAGAGCCAGATGGAAGCCACTCCTCAGTAAAAGGCACATGACAGCCCGCTTGGAGTTTCCTTTAGGCACTCTCAAGACCATGAGAAACAATATTCTCTGGTCTGATGAAACCAAGATTGCACTCTCTGGCCTGAATGCCAAGTGTCACGTCTGGAGAAAACCTGGCACCATCCCTATGGTGAAGCATGGTGATGGCAGCATCATGCTGTGGGGATGTTTTTCAGCAGCAGGGACTGGGAGACTAGTCAGGATCGAGGGAAAGATGAACAGTGCAAAGTACAGAGAGGTCCTTGATAAAAACCTGCTCCAGAGCACTCAGTCCCTCAGACTGGGGCAAAGCTTCACAAGGTTGAACAGTTGAATTATGAAAACACCCTGTCTGTCTCCAACTGTTTGAAAAGCATGTTAGCCTGTCCACTTTGTTCAGATGTTGAAATCAAGTGGCCTACCGTATTTCTCAGAATGAAAACAAGTTGGCAGTTCCTTATATAAGGATTAGCTGGCTAATCACTTGCAAGTGGACTTGAGAGATTGATGAGACCGGTGTTAATTTTCTATATCTTAATGCCTGCAACAAAAAGTTTGTTATTATTAGTAAAATGCACATAATGCACGGTTCTAGCTTAAAGAAGGGCATTTTCATAGACTTGAAAGCAAGATGAGTGACTATTGCAAAAACAAAAAAGCAGGTCAAACTATTTTGATTCATAATTTAATTAATTTGTGGAAGGTTTATGCTAGGTATAACTTCACAATCTCTGAATTCCTTAGATTATTTGACTGTTTGAAATGCAGCATATTTGACCTTTAAAATTGTACAAAAATGCTTATTTAGAGAAAACATTAAAAAAAATAGATATCATGAATTGCCCATAAATTGGGGAAAATCTAGATTTCCCCCCCAAATCTCCCAGCCTTAACTACCACACATGACAATTACAGGACTAAAACCCGAACAATTCCATTTGTAACTCGTTTCATACCAAACCCCTTCTGCAGTATGTCACTGCACTAAACAATCATACTCAACAATACCTAAAATAACAATGGTTGAAGAAATACATAGAGTAAGTGTGAGGTCCCTTTGTCAGAGATGAGACAGCAGTGTTTAAAGAGATGTCTTTAAAGGTTCTTCTAGTCAGCAGAAAGTTAACTAAGCCCCTCTCCCCATTGCCATCAATTAGAGCTGAATGTCTGCCCCCCTGTGCTGGCTCCTGTGCACCCAGGACACCATTTCATTGGCTAACATGACCGCGGTTCACATCGCTAATTACAAGAAGGGAATGAGTTAACGCTAATGTGAATTCTAACCAATTACAGCATCGAAAATCACAGTGGGCATCTACTGTCCGGTCTAGCTCGTTCACTGACACACTGCTATGACAAATCCTGGTAAAAACCTGTGGAGATTACCCTTAAGATTCAAAGTACATACTGTAGACTTAGGCCTACTGTGAATTGTGACAACACATTTTACATTGAAGTCATGACTATATCCCTTACAGAAGTTGGTCTACTGACAAAGACCTTTGGTGTGAGAAAACTTTTTTTTTTCACTGGGTTGTGTTTGAAGAAATAAACTGAAGACGCGCGTCCTGTTTATTCTACTTAGTCACATCTAATACTGTGAGACAGAGTACGCAAAACTCAAACAGTGCAAATGGTGCTATTTCTGAAAGCAAACACCCCTGTAAGCATGCAGGCTAGACTACACCATATGGTGTGAAGACACATCAGTGTGCATGAAACCACTGCGGGGTGTGACATGGTACTCATAACAGAACACCCAGACAACCACACTGAATAGCAGTCAGACTGCAGCTTCCACGCTAAGAAAAACGATCAATATTCTCCATAGGGAACAAAAACTTGATCTGATACTAGGCAACAGCAACAGGCAACATTCAAAGTGAACCCTCAAAGTTAAGCATGAGTGAGAATGGAAAACTATCAAAGGAAAGTTACACTTGATCCAAAACCTACTAAACAACGTGTGAAGAGTGAACCCTCAAAGTTAAACATGAATGGGTAAGAAAGACTGCCTATATTACCCAAACAAAAGAAAAACGTGATCCATAACAATAGTAATATGGGTGATATCATAATACCACCCAGAAGTCCTAGACAAAACAGTCATTCAAAATGGACCCTCAAAGTTGAGCTTGAATGAGTAAGAAAAACTATCAATATTCTCCAAAGGGAAGAAAAACTTGATCCAAAACATGACCTTAATCTCCTAGACATTGAACAGAATGAAGAGTGAACCATCACTGTTAAGCATGAATGTTAAAACAAAGGATCAACAGTCTCCAAAGGGATGAAAGATGCATTCAAAACATCCACTATCCTAACCAAGTGGTTTACTGTGACGCTCACTTCATAGAATTTGCTGTGATATTGGACTGCAGTTCACTGACTGCCCGCATTTTAATCCATAGTTTATTTCAGCATTCCTCTCATCCAACATTGCTGAAAGTTACTATGGATAGGTTTTTCTGTAGCTAATGTGGGAGCACAGTATGATGCAGAAGTTGTCCTTCTCCCATCCCTCCTACTGATGTCATAAAGGAGGGGGGATTAATGACTCGTGTGTTGCCCTGTGATTGGCTAAGCTCCTGCTGTGTCTGGGGTCAGATTGGATGACCTATGACGTTTAGGTTCGTGCCGGGGGGTCTGTCAGAGAGACTAGGGTCATGCGGCGCCTCTATTGCGCTCTCATCTACAGAGTAATGACAAGGCGGGGGTGGAGAGTCTGGGGAGAGACTTGACTGAAGAGACTGGGATAAGGGTAGGATAAGGCTGGCGCAGATATTGACAATAGAAGGACCCAGAGCCTACAACTGCTCCTGGTCTCCCTTCCAAGGATTGCCCAAGATCCAACCTTACTTAACTGTTGAGACAAGCCAGCAGAGGGATGCAGGGTGGTATGGTCAATCTATGAATGGTCACTTGCTGAAGGACAAAGAGTAGACTAGGTCAAAGCTAAAACCTTATTGGAAATCTTGTCATGTCTAGATGGTATGACAGTGGAATATGGCAGCTAGATGTACAATGCCACAAGTTCTTATCCACCGTTACATTCCAAATGTTAATCACTAGCTGAAAACTATTTGGACTGAAATATTTAAACATTTTAAGATAAACAAATTGCTAGATTTACATGATTAATAATCATGAATATTATCCATGATTATTCCAATGCCTCTAAGCTATGTCCACAGAATATCATAAAATTAGCAATTCAAGAGTAAGCTGTTGAGAATCCATTTTCTACACTTTCTCAGCTCCTGGTAGGGTGAAATAGCCAGCTATCACACTGTACAGGTTGCAGACTGTTGACTGAACACATAAGAACTCTTTTCAGTTTATAGTTGTTTTTAACTCTTGCTTCCTCCATCTCTCACTGAGAAAAACAGACTTCAAAAGAGGATGTTGTGTTACTGAATAAAAACATATCTTATTGTATCAGTCAAACAAAACGTTCCACAGGCATAATCTGCAGAAAAGTAATATCACATACATAGAGTGAATCTACTTGACAAACTGTTTTGGGCTTAGTCTTCAGAAAGCACAAGTGAGGATCTGTTTTACTTGTGCCAATAGGCTTACTAAAAATAAAACAAGCTGTGAAGAGTCATGCCACCGTGTCTCATCGAGCCACCTGTTCGATGTTAATGTTAAGTGTTGGCCGTATATAACATTTTCATGAGAGGGCGATGAACAGTACCTCGTAATGCCATATACTGCTAGAAAGCTTACATTTTCGGCTTTTTGGAAATATTCATAATTTATCTTAGAGTTGTATGCACTTTTGTACTAGTATGAACTAACATAGTAAATCCTATGAAAAATACTCCATTTCATTTTTTAAATGTCATACGCTATGAACAACCTATTCATAACAAATGGGGGTAATCTACATAGTTATACTCACAACCAAATGTACATTTGACATGCTATAAGATTTCAGCTGCCTTATTACTCTAATAATTTTTTTATATAGTTATTAGCGGTCTGCCTTATTTCCTGGTGCACAGCCTTCATTCATACTTCTCTCCCTCCCCACGTTAACGTAGCAGAGTTGGCTAGCTACTCTACGAATTCGCTACGATCTTAGCTTTCATCTAATATAAAGTTTGTCCATCTGCGAACACAAAGTGGTTTTGGTTCACATCTACAAATAGTTTTTTTTTTTAAGACAAAAATTGATAAAACCATGTGTTTGTCTAAGAACAATGGGACACGATGCGGGAGAATCAGCATTCCAGTGCTACGTGCATGTGACGCTGAGACGAACCCCTTCCCCAAAAAATTGACAGAGCCCAAACAGTGAATACGTGTTAAGGCGGGACTCCCAAGCCTCCAATGTTTGTGGATATGTAACCTGATACCCCAGGGTCTTGCAAAACGTACTCAAAGATGGTTAGGTATAAAGATATGTAGAAACTGTTTCTCCAATAGAAATCCCCGACCACACTTGTAGAAGATGTTGGCTAGGTAAGCTCGTGTGCAGTAGCACGTCATCGGTTCAGTCATCTCGCGCCGAACTGCGCATGTGCAGGTCCGTCAAATCAAAGTAACTCCTTTGATATAAAGTTGCTTTTGACGACAATGACAACATATCAGTTTGTCACTTTCATGAGGTTGGAGTAATAACATGTTCAGCTATTTAAGACATTGGCTCAAATCTGGGTTATGCCTTTAGAGTTCGAGAAAATGAACAACTAAGGAATAGTTTTTTGAATTCTCTCATTGACTTCTCAAACCCTGGTCTGGTTTGCTGGCTCTGTGCTTCACAGCTCTGTATGGGTTTTGACTGACAGCCATTCTGAACTTGAGCACAGCACATGACAAGAAGTTGCCCCATCCCTCCCTCTCATTGGGCAACTTTTGCAAATGTTTTGTTGTCTGAGTGAGGGAAATGTAAATTAAGAGGACTATATATTTTGAAAGATTAAGGATTATAATAAATACTGCTTTTGATGTCATACAAGCAAGCAAAAACACCCGTTAGTCCAAATTATGCATATCACATTTCCATATCATAAAACTCATGTCATATACAGTGTCAACGTTTATGATCACTATGTTTGACGTACATTTACAAGATGACATGTCATACTCTGGGTTGTTCTGAACAGAATGAGCTCGTTTGTCTATTGTGACGGAAATTTGTCGCCGAACACGCACCTTAATGCACTCTAATCCTTTCTATGATTACAAAATTACAATCCCGTTTCTCTGAATTGCCTTGTGAAAGCCTAACACTAAGATCCTTCTTCATAATTTAGCTAGTTGGCAATAGAACAAGCTTTCAAATGATTCCCACCTGACCCAGGTTGCGATTTATAAATGGGTAGTTTTTGAATTACGTGGACTACACTGTACCACGTTCAGTCTAGCTTCTGAAGAATTTTATGGTCATAACTTTATTCTCAATATAAAAAACTGCTTCTAGCTCAAGTAAGAGCAGCGATTTGATGACGAACATGGTCATTTGTGTTCCTGTTGCCATTTACAGCTGCCATGGCGTAAAAGTAATGATGCTAAAATATGTCCAATCTAGTCAAAGTGAAAAGGAAAACAGATGAGTTCATGTTTGACTAACCTTCATCCTCATACCTTAGCAAATTCTGCCAAAAACAAGAAGTGGTTGCTAACAGGCAGTGTATAGGAGGATCCTATACACTGGGGCAGCAGGTAGCCTAGGGGTTAGAGCGTTGGACTAGTAACCGAAAGGTTGCTAGATTGAATCCCCGAGCTGACAAGGTTAAAATCTGTCATTCTGCCCCAAACAAGGCAGTTAAACCATTGTTCCTAGGCCATCATTGTAAATAAGAATGTTCTTAACTGACTTGCCTAGTTAAATAAAGGTTAAATAAAAAATGTAAAAATCCTCTGATGTATTGACAGAAGACTTCAGAGAGACTGAGACAACGCTTTTATCAACGACCTCCCTCCTGAAACGGTCAGAAACGTGACGCAAAACGATCTTATGAAAGTACATCAGAGAGCTGTATCGAAAAAACATTCACAACTGATGGTAACAGGGATGACTTCAGATGGTTGCATACTCCGCAGGGCCCAATGTCACTGGATGACCGCTGGCGGGAACCATGTCAACTGCAAGACTTGACATCAAAGCAGGCAGTGACTCTTTAAAGACCTTCTTGTGATGCTTTATTAATAATTCCCTTTGATTTTCTCGCTCATCTCAAGATCAAAAGTGCACTTTCTTGGCCTTGGTAAACTGCTGACTTGCAGGATACTAAGAGGAGAAAGCCCAGTTCCTGAAACACAGATAGTGGGGTTGTATGACTGGGTTGAAGGAACGTCACAAAAAGACAAGTGCCACAGCCTCAAGGGTTTGCTTTTTCCCAACAACCAGTTCTTATGACCTTGTATAACATAGGTAGAAAGTATTAACAGTTGAAATTTCACGACAAGAAATCTAAACTACTAGACATGAAGGTATTGTACATGCTTATAACAAGTCTTATGATGCATTATGATCACAACATAATGTATTATACACAATGAGATATGTCTCGACCACTAGATTCTTGAGAGCGAGGTAGTGTGACATGTCGTCAATCCAAATATAACTACACTATGACAGCCTGTGTCTCACACAATCTGTACCAATGTGCCAAGTATTTCACATTAAAAACTGAGATGAGCACAGCACAACACTAAAAGAACGCAACTCTAACAGTTAATCTCATCAACAAACAATGACAAAAAAGAACCCAGAGAGTTTTTGTGGGAGTTGATTGAAAACCGGACATTTTGGGGGTACAGACGAGACAGCTGACATCAAAACGATCTGCGGGAGTTTCCATAGTGTGTGGACATCTCAGCTGGAGTGTTTTTTTTTTGTGGGGGGGGTGTTTTTTGGGGGGGGGCTTTTTTCACTCAGCTGTCAGACCCACAATTACTCAGTATAAGCAATGTGTTTATCCCAACACACAAATAATTAATGTTGTGAATAATTATAGGATTCAAAGGCTTTCTGTGTGGATGTAGAATAAAACCTTACGTTTGATTGATGAGTCTGCTCCCAGACAGCCTGTCAGGGATCTCTTTGGTTAAGATGAGTAAATACCGTGAGTAAAACACTAGTGATTCCAGCGTCTAATATTTCCACTGACAAGAAAGAAGGCATCATGTTCAAAAGAAACTGATATCCTATCCATGTTAATCATTTCGCCCCACCGTTTTTCATACATATCTGAAATCTCTCATTGATCAGAGTGAGATGAGAGATCGGCTCACAATTTTTAAGATCCTCTTTGTCACACTTAGATGACGGAACAATGACAGTATCTTTTAAATTAAGGAATATATGTTTTTCATGATTTATTATAGGAGTTTAAGTGTCATAACAAAGGATATTGTTAACTATTAACACTTTCAGGTACACTCATCTTTTCAATAACAAAGCTAGAAGGCACCAGGACAAAATTACATGAGATATACTTCAAATTACTTGCTTGCTAAAAAGGCCAGGATTGCATATGAAGCTGAGCTGGTTTGGTGAACACCATTTCCTGAGACCTAAAAACTCATGTTAGCTCCCAAAACCAATGCATAGACTTTAGCTCAGAGATATAAAACAGTCAGCCCCATCACCACTGATAGCCCACAAAATAATAACAAACTGTTCTCCAATATGCTCCGCTCACTCAGACAGGGATCAACTCCTGTGTTATTTATGGAGAGAGAGCTGCTCTTGATAGCAAAGCTCACAATTACTGTGGGATATTTCACTGATCTGTTTGTTGACATCTATAACACTTTGCCTGATAAGGGGGATGCAGTCTGTCATAAATGTATCAATTGGTTGCTCCACCAGTGTCCAGTGTGATAAGGTTTCATTCATCAGGACAGGAATTGATCTAGGTTTAACATCTCAGCTTGACTTGGTATATGTTCTGCTCTTGAACCTCTCCTGCTCTGCATCTCAAACAAAGCAGATGGATGAGCGCATCTCATTCGCCAAGCGAGTTGTTATTTCAAATTGCATGTGAAAATATAGGCCACTATATATTGCTAGTGGAAAACATGTTGGCAGAATGGATATAAGATGGTATTTAACACTGAATGGTGTGGTATCGATAACATATTTTACTGGATGTGTTCAAAGAATAAAAAAATGAAAACTAATTTTAGGAAACTGACAGATACAGTAATGTACAAGGTCTGAATCTGTCATTCTCGCTCGAGTAGCAGCACACATTATACAATATTTTCCAAAGAACATCCATTTGTGTCCATTTAAAAGGACACTTAATCATCCTCGTCATCAAGGCCAAACTCTAACCCAACTCAAAACACTAGCTATTCATGCACGGTTAATTCTACTCATATCCAATCAATACGCAACTGATAATACATGCAAAGTGCCATTCACCCGACAGTGTGGATGAAAGAGAGGTTGGCTGGCCGGCAGGAATACTCAGGCTCACACTAGTGGATTACCAGTGCACCTAGCACAAGCCGATTGTGTGAGCAAATGTCACGTTGTGAATACAAATACACTGACATGATCAGATAACATGCTACGAGAAGATTAGTCCAGTCTCAAATGCCATTTCCCCAGATAGCCATGCACAGACTGAGGCAGTCGGGCACTCTGAGAAAGCAATATGAAATTGAGATAGGACTGATTGTGCCGTAGGCTACTCCTGTACAGGAAAGTGCTAGACAAGCCCATGGCAACACGTCGGAGTTGCTATAGCTAGATTTCCATCCAATTGGTGAGAGAATTTCATGTGAATATTCCAAAATCTGCATAAATAAAATATTTGCATTTTCCCACCAGAGATGAGTTTCCATCAAATTGACCTATTGCTGATACGTCTGCGCATGATGACGCAGTGCACATAACTTCTGCATTTAAATTCCCATGTACCGAGTATAAAATACAAGTCAAATAGTTTCCATCGCATTTTCAACTCTGATGTTTTTGTCACAGAAAATGTTGCATTATATAGCAAATGTGCCCACTCTGGTATTGGCACGTGTGTTCTAGCCAACAGCTCTCCGATACAGTGCAGGTACAGCCTACATGACATTATTATGGACAAAATAGAAAGATTTTTATTTGTCAAAGCTCATCACCTTCCACTTTCACCAGTGAAAGTCATCACGTGTCTCCAAGTTTACTTCCATATGATGGATATTATATCAACATTTCCACTGTCTTTCCTCACAGTTAATTTTACCAACAAAAAGTTCACCTTATCTAGCGTATTCAACATTTGGAAAGTTTACCTTCAAATTTGCTGTTTCCATCAGGCCTGTCATGACATTTTTTATTATTACGCGCATAAAAAACATTGGATGGAAACCTGGTTAGTGACGCACAATAGTAAATCTATAGTATAATATAACTACTGGTAACACTTAATTTCTGGGAATGACCTGAGAACGGATCCTTGCAATATGATTGAGGAAGAGAAAAAGGTTTGATTTGACCAAGCAAAAACTTGTCAAGGCCACTTAACATTATGCAAACTTACTATTACCACAAGATTTTTGTTAGATTTTTTATAACTGCAAAACATTTACAATGGCATAGGAAGTAAACAAAATAAACAGAACGCATTCGGTAACATGCAAAAAATAATTACCTTCAATCAAAAAAGCAATTACATGAGAGAACACCTCATCAGAAATGCCCTGTCCCCATTCGCTCTTATTAAGAATACATGTGAAAAAGGAGCTAAATGAAACAAACACAGCTAATACTCTAGAGACTCCCCATGCCTGGTCCTACAACTGTAATTATAAACAACTATAAAATGAACAACTCAAAGGCCTCCCGAGTGGTGCAGCGGTCTAAGGCACTGCATCGCAGTGCTAGCAGTGTCACAACAGATCCGGGTTCATTACCGGGCTGTGTTGCAGCCGGCCGCGACCGGGGGACCAATGAGGCGGCGCACAATTGGCCCAACATCGTCCGGATTAAGGGAGGGTTTGGCCGGCAGGGTTGTCCTTGTCCCATCGCGCTCTAGCGACTCCTGGGGTGGGCCGGGCTCATGCACCCTGACACGGTCGCCAGGTGTACAGTGTTTCCTCCGACACATTGGTGCGGCTGGCTTCCGTGTTAAGCGAGCATTGTGTCAAGATGTAGTGTGGCTTGGCGGGGGTAAATATGCAAAAAGGTGCTACTGTTATTATATTCACTTCGTAGTCTGACTGCAGAGCTTCTTAGGGAAAAGAGCGAGAACAAGGTAAAGAGGAAAATCTTCGCACAGAGGGCTAAGACATATCGGAATAGGACACCTTTGCTGGACAATGTACAGTATTCCTCATTAATTATTGGTACCCTAGGTAAATATGAACAAAAAGGCTGGGGGAAAATGTCATTGTTGTTTATCAGCTCGATCTTACACTCAAAATATCATGACTAACATGCGTGTCACATTTATTGGCACCCCTAGAAATTCTTAGGAACAAAATCTAATTGATGTACTACCAGTCAATAGTTCAGACACCCCTACTCATTCAAGGGCTTTTCTTTCTTTTTTTTACTATATTGTAGAATAATAGTGAAGACAAACACATATGGAATCATGTAGTAACCAAAAAAGGGTGGTATATAGAAGATATCCCTATTTGGTAAAACACCAAGTTCCTATTATGGCAAGAACAGCTCAAAGAAACAGTCCATCATTACTTTAAGACATGAAGGTCAGTCAATACGGAACATTTCAAGAACTTTGAAAGTTTCTTCAAGCGCAGTCGCAAAAACCATCAAGCACTATGATGAAACTGGCTCTCATGAGGACCACCACAGGAAAGGAAGACCCAGAGTTACCTCTGCTGCAGAGGGTGAGTTCATTAGAGTTAACCACCTCAGATATTGCAGCCCAAATAAATGCTTCACAGAGGTCAAGTAAGACACATCAACTGTTCAGAGGAGACTGCGTGAATCAGGCCTTCATGGTTGAATTGCTGCAAAGAAACCACTACTAAAGGACACCAATAAGAAGTAGAGACTAGCTTGGGCCGAGAAACAAAAGCAATGGACGGAAATCTCTCCTTTGGTCTGATGAGTTTTTGGCTCCAACCGCTGTGTCATTGTGAGTAGGTGAACCGATGATCTCCGAATGTGTGGTTCCCACCGTGAAGCATGGAGGTGGTGGTGTGATGGTGCTTTGCTGGTGAGACTGATTTATTTAGATTTCAAGGCACACTTAACCAGCATGGCTAACACAGCATTCTGCAGCGATATGCCATGCCATCTGGTTTGCGCTTAGTGGGACTATCATTGGTTTTTCAACAGGACAATGACCCAACACACCTCCAGGCTGTGTAAGGGCTATTTCACAAAGAAGGAGAGTGATGGAGTGCTGCATCAGATGACCTGGCCTCCACAATCACCCAACCTCAACCCAATTGAGATGGTTTGGGATGAGTTGGACCGCAGAGTGAAGGAAAAGCAGCCAACAAGTGCTCAGCATATGTGGGAACTCCTTCAAGACTGCTGGAAAAGCATTCCTCATGAAGCTGGCTGAGAGAATGCCAAGAGTGTGCAAAGCTGTCATCAAGGCAAAGGGTGGCTTCCTTGAAGAATCTCAAATATAAATTATAATTTTGATTTGTGTAACACGTTTTTGGTTACTACATGATTCCATATGTGTTATTTCATAGTTTTGATATTGTCACTATAATTTTACAATGCCTCTGCCAGAAGGCTAAAACTGGGTCATCATTGGGTCTTCCAGCAGGACAACAATCCAAAGGATATCTCCAAATCCACACGAAAATGGTTCAATGACCATAGAATCAAGCTTTTGCAATGACCATCCCAGTCCCCTGACCTAAACCCTGTTGAAAACCCGTGGGGTGAGCTGAAGAGGAGAGTTCACAAGCGAGGACTCTGAAGGATCTGGAGAGTTTCTGTGTGGATGAATGGTCTCAAATCCCTTCCTATGTGTTGTCCCACCTCATCAAACATGATAGGAGATGACTCAGAGCTGTTATCTTGGCAAAGAGAGGCTGCACAAAGTACTAAATGCAGGGGTGCCAATAATTGTGACATGCATGTTTTTGGAAAAAAATTAATTGATGCAGATTTTTTCGGGTTGAACAATTCTAACTCAAATGTTAGCTTCATATGTTATTTCCAGTGTAAGATCAAGCTGAAACTATACATTTTACATAGCCTTCATGTTCATATTTACCCAGGGTGCCAATAATTCAGGAGGGCACTGTATGTGAAGGGATTCACACAAGGGGATTTGATGACAGGGAAACAATGACTAAAATGCAGTGTTTTTTTTGTTGCAAAAACTCAAATCCACAGACATATTCCTCATCCTTTCCCCATAATCGAAAATTCCACAAATATATTCTTAAAGCCTTTCCTACTGTATAAATTCAAACTTACCTAAAACTTGGCAGCAGGTATAATAATCTATTTTTAATCTGAGGGCATTGTGTCACTTTTGTCTAAATGACCTGAAATTGCTAACAATAACTGCTGAATTAGGGTTTAAGCAGTATTACATCCCAATTGCTCTTAAATCACCTTTACTCTGGGCAAGACAATTGGCCATGACTTTGAAAACTGCAGTTATCCAGACTTGGAATAAACTGATCACATTCTCTCCAGAACACATGTCGTTACAGACCCATCCAACTTCTGCATTGACACACTTGTGGTAATGCCTCAATGTCACAGCCTCACACAAGACAAGTAAACTCAAATGGGCATTTATATGTATAAAGAACGGGCTGGATGAATGGCCATGTGCACTTGTCATTCAAGTGTTCTACTCTTTACAGGCATCATTTCTTACTGTATAACCGTGTTATTCCAGTAAACCTGATCAATAACATACGCAAATAAACATTCAGTGAAATGTAAATATTTGACCATTTCTGATATCTGTCATAAATAACTGATTAGTGTGAAGTGTCTCACTGACAGTAGGGTTTAAACTTTCAGTGCACACTTTGTGGCTGTCTGCATGTCTATCTTCCAGATGGAGAGAGGTACTTCATTTCATTTAACCTTTTTTTAACTAGTCAAGTCAGTTAAGAACGACAGATTTTTACCTTGTCAGCACGGTGATTTGATCTAGCAACCTTTCGGTTACTGGCCCAACGCTCTAACCACTAGGTAAGCTCCACATACCATGTGGCGCGCTTACAAATCTACCACATCAACCCAAAGGCAGGCAAAATGTTGGTGGTGAAATGTTGAGTTTTTTATGAAGTGAGCTGCAGGAACAGTTTGGTTTAACATGTGTAAGCTCCACCAACCAGAAGGTCACTTAAATCAGATGTCAACTTTTCTCAGTCTACAGGAGTGGTCTTCAAACTTTTCTCAGTCTACAGGTGTGGTCTTCAAACTTTTCTCAGTCTACAGGTGTGGTCTTCAAACTTTTCTCAGTCTACAGGTGTGGTCTTCAAACTTTTCTCAGTCTACAGGAGTGGTCTTCAAACTTTTCTCAGTCTACAGGTGTGGTCTTCAAACTTTTCTCAGTCTACAGGAGTGGTCTTCAAACTTTTCTCAGTCTACAGGTGTGGTCTTCAAACTTTTCTCAGTCTACAGGAGTGGTCTTCAAACTTTTCTCAGTCTACAGGAGTGGTCTTCAAACTTTTCTCAGTCTACAGGTGTGGTCTTCAAACTTTTCTCAGTCTACAGGAGTGGTCTTCAAACTTTTCTCAGTCTACAGGAGTGGTCTTCAAACTTTTCTCAGTCTACAGGTGTGGTCTTCAAACTTTTCTCAGTCTGCAGGAGTGGTCTTCAAACTTTTCTCAGTCTACAGGTGTGGTCTTCAAACTTTTCTCAGTCTACAGGAGTGGTCTTCAAACTTTTCTTGCCGAGGCAAACCAGCAACCCTGGGACCCCCATCATACGTTGGCAAAACACAAGTCGGGCACGTCTTGTCTCATCATCAGATGAATGATAATAGCAACGAGAATCAACATTTTAAAATGAATAGCTTTGGTAGATCGTTTTTCATTATTTAGACCTCCCCACAATATAAGTTGAAGAGTAAGTGTAAATTAACATATCCTATTAGCTAGAAACTTAACGCCAAACCCATTTTCGCAAAGAGTTCACTAGTCTCCTAGTCCCTGCCGTCGAAAAACATCCCCACAGCATGATGCTGCCATCACCATGCTTCACCGTAGGGATGGTGCCAGGTTTCCTCTAGATGTGACGCTTGGCATTCAGGTCAAATAGTTCAATCTTGGTTTCGTCAGACCAGAGAATCTTGTTTCTCATGGTCTTGAGAGTCCTTTAGGTGCCTTTTGGCAAACCCCAAGCGGGCCATCATGTGCCTTTTACAGAGGAGTGGCTTGCATTTGGCCCCTCTAACATAAAGGCATGATTGGTGGAGTGCTGCAGAAATGGTCCTCCTTCTGGAAGGTTCTCCCTTCTCCACAGAGGAACTCTAGAGCTCTGTCAGAATGACCATCGGGTTCTTGGTCACCTCCCTGACCAAGGCCCTTCTCCCCCGAATGCTCGGTTTGGCCAGGGGGCCAGCTCTAGGAAGAGTCGTCCATTTAAGAATGATGGAGGTCACTGTGTTCTTGGGGACCTTCAATGCTGCAGAAATGTTTTGGTACCTTTCAGTATGTAAAAATGTAATAAAATGTATGCACTCTACTGTAAGTCGCTCTGGATAAGAGCGTCTGCTAAATGACTAAAATGTAAATGTAAATGTAAATCAGCATAGCCATGCACTTCTCCTTCACCAAAATGTAAACATTATCTAGGCTGCGTCCTATGGCACCCTGTTCCCTTTATAGTGGAGTGCACTTCTTTTGACCAGCGCTCTATGGGCCCATAAAGGAGAGCGTTGGGTGTAATGTCTGTGTGAAACAATAAACAAGGAGGGAAGTAATGGTGTCCTTTAAAGGTAATGGTGTCCTTTAAAGGTAATGGTGTCCTTTAAAGGTAATGCCGGAAGCAAAGAGTTTAGGGATTAGCTGGCTACTGTGAGGGAAATTACGGCTTTGGGAGCTCCTGATAAACACACGCGGCAATTACACAAAATGTTAATAGCTACTATAGAGAAAGTCATTAAGAGCATAAAAAAATAACTAAATAAAGCTCAGAATGAATGTTCGATTTTCCTAAAAGTGAATAATCGCTCGGGAAAGACCTTCATACTTTAAATAGTGAACATATAAACAATAACTTGGTCATCTACATACTGTCCCTGGCTTTGTCTATCATTTTAAAATCATTAAAACAGCACAGGGGGAAAATGCAATCTAATGTGCATGAATTACCTTTGTTTATAATGAAATTAATGTTGGAGCATAAAAGCCATTTTACTGCTGTGATTCATCTATGGAGTGCAGACCAATTAAAACCTGCCACATAAAATTACTCACTGGGAATTTAGCATCCATAAAACCACACTTTAGGTTTCACATCCCAGTCAACAATAGTTAACAGCCCTTCTGAATCCCCTTTTACCCGGCAACTCTCACTTGGAGTGACTGAGCTATTCACCAAGTACTGATCGGGGCAAACTGCTGTTGTGTGCAACAAATATAAAGTACTACAAAAAAGATGCTTTCGAATAGTGTTTGTGTATACAAAAAAAAGAGACATCAAACATCTTGGAATAAAGTTCTGTATAGGAATGAAATGTGAGAAATGTCTTGCACCCCCATGTTGGCACCATGTGTCCATTCTGTTATGGGACGATGAGGGCAATCACGCGTTCATAAAGCAACCATTTGTTGTGGATGGCAGCAGCCCTGCACACATCCAATACTTTTATCAAGGCTTCCGTCGGCGGAGCACAAGCTTCGATATCTGCGCCGTTATCATATAGAAGTCAATACGGCATAAGAGGCTGGTTGACAGCACTTCAGACAACAAGATCAATCAGCCTCTATAGCTAGGAACCTACAGCCTATTCATCTCAGCAGCCTAGGCAGGGTCTAACACTAATATCATAAAGCATGAAATCTAAGGCAATAGTAAAGTAACAGAAATCAAATCGACTCGGAGGAAATCAATCTATTTCTGTCCAATGTTCTTACAATGTGTATGATCTCCATACACATTGTAAGAACATTGGAGGCTAATTAAGAAAACTACAAAACACAGTTCTGTGAATAGGTAAGTCATTCCCACACAGAGACAGATACACACACACACAGTGCCAGAGCCAAATTGTTATTCACCCCGTACTGCCAAGTGTTAACACAAAAGGTAGGAAACTCCTAACTGTACTCTGCTGTCCAGCAGCACTGCTCCGCATAGAAACACACTAACACGTCACACACAACTGTTCCCATTTCCCTACCTGTAGCCCTCGTCTCCTCAGAATGCTGGACTCGTCCATGCTACAGAGCTCTGGCTTCTCATGCCTCCCTATCGGCGCATAGCCATGCTGCACTGACTGGCTGCCTACAACTGGCTCTCTTGCGCTCTCTCTCTCTCTCTCTCTCTCTCTCTCCAGCTCACTCCCTCCCACTAAATCTGATCTTAACAGCTGCTAAACACTTACATCAGAACTTATCTGATTGGAGGGGGGTAGTCAGCTGACACCTCCCTCTTGTTCTTCTCCTCGCCCCTCTGGAAGTTCAGGACAGTGTGTATGTGTGAGAGAGTGTGTTTGAATGTGAATGAGTGTGTGGGAGAGAGCGTATGTGAATGTGAGTTAGTGTGTGAAAGAGAGAGCGACAGAGGGAGAAGGAGACAGAAGGGAAAGATGGGAAGGGATAAAAGAGGGAGCGAGAAGGAGAGAGAAGGGAGAGAGAGACCTAGAAGGGAGAGAAGGGAGAAGAGGGGGAAAGGGACAGACAGACACAGAGAGAGACACAGAGAGAGAGACAGGCACAGAGAGAGAGACAGACACACAGACAGAAGGGGGGGGGACACACAGACAGAAGGGGGGGGGATACACAGACAGAAGGGGGGGGGGACACACAGACAGAAGGGGGGGGATACACAGACAGAAGGGGGGGGGGGACACACAGACAGAAGGGGGGGGGACACACAGACAGAAGGGGGGACGACACACAGACAGAAGGGGGGGGGGACACACAGACAGAAGGGGGGGGGGACACACAGACAGAAGGGGGGGGGGCACACAGACAGAAGGGGGGGGGCACACAGACAGAAGGGGGGGGGCACACAGACAGAAGGGGGGGGGGGGGGCACACAGACAGAAGGGGGGGGGGGGGCACACAGACAGAAGGGGGGACACACACACACAGAAGGGGAACCACAGACAGAAGGGGAACCACAGACAGAAGGGGAACCACAGACAGAAGGGGAACCACAGACAGAAGGGGAACCACAGACAGAAGGGGAACCACAGACAGAAGGGGAACCACAGACAGAAGGGGACACACACACACACGCAGACAGAAGGGGACACACACAGACAGAAGGGACACACACACACACAGAAGGGGGGACACACACACAGACAGAAGGGGTACCACAGACAGAAGGGGACACACACACACGAAGACAGAAGGGGACACACACAGACAGAAGGGGGACACACACACAGACAGAAGGGGGGACACACACACAGACAGAAGGGGGGACACACACACAGACAAAAGGGGGACGGGCACACACACAGAAGGGGGGGGGCACACAGACAGAAGGGGGGGGGCACACAGACAGAAGGGGGGGGGGCACACAGACAGAAGGGGGGGGGGGCACACAGACAGAAGGGGGGGGGGCACACAGACAGAAGGGGGGGGGGCACACAGACAGAAGGGGGGACACACACACACACACACAGACAGAAGGGGGGACACACACACAGACAGAAGGGGGTTGACACACACACAGACAGAAGGGGGGGACGGACACACACACAGACAAAAGGGGGGGGACGGACACACACACAGACAGAAGGGGGCACACACACACACAGACAGAAGGGGGGCACACACACACACACACAGACAGAAGGGGGGCACACACACACACAGACAGAAGGGGGGCACACACACACAGACAGAAGGGGGGCACACACACACACAGACAGAAGGGACACATACACACACAGACAGAAGGGGGCACACACACACACACACAGACAGAAGGGGGCACACACACACACACACAGACAGAAGGGGGCACACACACACACACAGACAGAAGGGGACACACACACACACAGACAGAAGGGGGCACACACACACAGACAGAAGGGGGCACACAGACAGAAAGGGGCACACAGACAGAAAGGGGAACACACACACACACACAGACAGAAGGGGGGCACACAGACAGGAGGGCACACACACACACAGACAGAAGGGGGGCACACACACACAGACAGAAGGGGGGCACACACACACACAGACAGAAGGGGGGCACACACACACAGACAGAAGGGGGGCACACACACACAGACAGAAGGGGGGCACACACACACACAGACAGAAGGGGGGCACACACACACACAGACAGAAGGGGGGCACACACACACACAGACAGAAGGGGGGCACACACACACACAGACAGAAGGGGGGCACACACACACAGACAGACAGAAGGGGGGCACACACACACAGACAGACAGAAGGGGGGCACACACACACAGACAGACAGAAGGGGGGCACACACACACACAGACAGAAGGGGGGCACACACACAGACAGAAGGGGGGCACACACACAGACAGAAGGGGGGCACACACACAGACAGAAGGGGGGCACACACACAGACAGAAGGGGGGCACACACACAGACAGAAGGGGGGCACACACACAGACAGAAGGGGGGCACACACACAGACAGAAGGTGGGCACACACACAGACAGAAGGTGGGCACACACACAGACAGAAGGGGGGCACACACACAGACAGAAGGGGGGCACACACACAGACAGAAGGGGGGCACACACACAGACAGAAGGAGGGGACACACACACAGACAGAAGGGGGGCACACACACAGACAGAAGGAGGGGACACACACAGACAGAAGGAGGGGGGACACACAGACAAAAGGAGGGGACACACAGACAAAATGAGGGGACACACAGACAAAAGGAGGGGACACACAGACAAAAGGAGGGGACACACAGACAAAAGGAGGGGACACACAGACAAAAGGAGGGGACACACAGACAAAAGGAGGGGACACACAGACAAAAGGAGGGGACACACAGACAAAAGGAGGGGACACAGACAGAAGGAGGGGACACAGACAGAAGGAGGGGGGACACAGACAGAAGGAGGGGGGGATACAGACAGAAGGAGGGGGGACACAGACAGAAGGAGGGGGGACAGACAGAAGGAGGGGGGACACAGACAGAAGGAGGGGGAGGACAGACAGGAGGGGGAGGACAGACAGAAGGAGGGGACACAGACAGAAGGAGGGGGGGGACAGACAGAAGGAGGGGGGGGACAGACAGAAGGAGGGGACACAGACAGAAGGAGGGGACACACAGACAGAAGGAGGGGACACACAGACAGGGCAGGCGGACAGAAGGGCGGGCAGGCAGGACACCGAGGGAAGGGGGGAACACAAGGGGAGGACACAGAGAAGGGGAGGACACAGAGGGGGAGAGAGAAAGGTAGACAAATCTAATTTAGCATAGGGACTGAGGGGCGACTGGGGGCCCTAGATCTGCCTCAGCCCTTTCCCCCCCGAGCGGAACAGCCACATTTTTGTGGCGCCCTAGGTGACCATGAAACGCAGAGGAGGATATCCTGCCAGGAATTGTTCTCCTGCTATCCTCCTCTCCATTCAAACAATACAGCTGTTATCCTGTCCTGACCGCCTGTCCATCTGCAGAGAGCAGCCATGGCTAACTGACCGCTGCTATTAAATGAGTCATTATTCATACGTTCTTTCTCTCCTGGGCCAAAGATATGAAGGTCAGAATGTCCAGAGGACAGAGACTGCAGCTGAGAGCAAGGGTGATGGCAAGGGGTGAGAGCAAGGGTGACGGCAAGGGGTGAGAGCAAGGGAGAGGCCAGGGGTGAGAGGGAGGAAAAGAGAAGTGTAAAAAATAGATTTACAATAGTGGGGCACCGCTGCTACAGCTGGCTATAGGGGACTTCTCTTTCCTTCCATAGAAACAACAGTGCTTCTTATTACTGTGCAGCTATCAAAAACAACTCCACTGCCTCACTCAGTTCCTCTGAAACCAGCTGTTTGCAGCACATAGCGTATTCATACCCCTTGACTTGTTCCACATTTTGTTGTGTTACAACATTACATTCAAAATTGTGTTTTTTTCTTCAAAACCTTGTCCAAACAATTGAATTAGCCACAGGTGTACAGGTTTAAGTGATCTCAAAGATGATCAAAATGAAATTGGATGCACCTGAGCTCAATTTGGAGAGTCATCGCAAAGGGGTGTGAATGTAAATGACATCTGTATTTTATTTTCAATAAATTTGCTAAAATGTCTAAAAACATGTTTTAACTTAGTTATTATGGGGTATTGTGTATAGATGTGTGAGAGGTAACAACAATGTGGAATAAGTCAAGGGGTATGAATACTTTCTGAAGGAGCTGGAACTGCATATCCACTGTCAATTTCCACATTGCCGTTTTTTCTTTCCTGGCTGTCTCTATTACAAGTTATATCAGTTCCCAGGCACTCAGCAAGTAACCCAACCGGGGATCTTCTCCAATGCTACATTCCACCACAGGCACAACTTCAGTCGCCCCATTCTGAATGATTAGCATTAAGAGAAGTAGGTTTATGATTGCCATCTCGCCAATTCCATCCGGCAATTTCACAGACCTCTCCCCTCCGTCTCCCCTCCCCTCCGTCTCCCCTCCCCTCCGTCTCCCCTCCCCTCCGTCTCTCGCTGATTTCCATTTGCTGTGACTCTACTTTGAATATTAAGTGGCGCCCCATCCATTCTCACCGTCTTCCGCCAAACTCAAAGGATTTCTGTTATCGAGCATGGACAAGTGACGGCTAATCAGCTACCTATGGCTGAGGAGAGAGGAAAAGAACAGCGTGGAAGGTCAAACAGGTGACCGTCATTGTAAACTTTCCCCTTCTCTGTCCGCCTGTAGAACAGAGCAGCGTTTGACTGCAGCCGGATTGCCAGTAATTTGTGTGGTCCCTGATAAGGGGGAGAATATAATTGAGAGGGAAGACAGCGCTAAAATAACAGGACTGGTTTTGGATTCCTTCTTCAACTTTTCAAACCTCAACAGAAGGTGGATTAGCCCCGTCACCTCCGGCTCTGAACAATGCCCCCCAGATTATCTGTGGGAATTAAAACATTGCGTTAAGTCGAGTTAATTTTTCCAATTCCCTGCTCCCAGTCTGCCGCTGCTTAGAGGGCACAATTAAGGAAATTCCATTTAAAAGTGAGAATGAAGAGCTGGGAAAAACCTATCTGAAAGGTCATTAGTCTTATTCAATGCAAGGGACGCTCCCCGCAGTGCAAAGTGAAAGCAAATACTGCAGGCTCTACGGCTAGGCAAACATGTAGCGTTCAAGGGACATTCTCCACAACAATACCCTGAGCACATGCGAGGGATTCAAATGCAACTGTCTGGAAATGACTTAACTTCTTTCAGCTAGGGGGAAGAATTTTTATGTTTGGAAAAATAACGTTCCCAAGGTAAACGGACTATTTCTCAGGTCCAGATGCTAGAAAATGCATATAATTGACAGATTAGGATAGAAAACACTCTAAAGTTTCCAAAACGGTCAAAATATTGTCTGTGAGTATAACAGAACTGATTTTGCAGGCGAAAACCTGAGGAAATCCAACCCGGAAGTGCCTTTTATTTGGAGAAATCCCTGTTCCGTTGCCTGCCCCTCCTCCATTTAAAGGGGTATCAACCAGATTCCTTTTCCAATGGCTTCCTCAGGCTGTGACCAGGCTTTAGACATAGTTTCAAGCTTTTATTTTGAAAAATGAGCGAGATTTTTCAAAACGCGTCAGGTGTCCTTTGATTAGTTCCTGCGCGCGAGAGATGTAGCTCGACATTTTCTTTCTCTGTAGTATTGAATAGGTTACCGTCCGGTTGAAATATTAGCGATTATGTATGTTAAAAACAACCTGAGGATTGATTAATAAAAACGTTTGACATGTTTCTACGAACATTACGGATACTTTTTTGAATTTTCGTCTGCCTTTCGGGACTGGAACGAGTATGTGGTTTTCTGAACATAACGCGCAAACCAAATGGCGGTTTTTGGTTATAAAACTAATCTTTATCGAACAAAAAGAACATTTATTGTGTAACTGGGAGTCTCGTGAGTGCAAACATCCGAAGATTATCAGAGGTAAGCGATTAATTTTATTGCTTTTCTGACTTTCGTGACCAAGCAAATTTGCGGCTAGCTGTTCTTACTGTTTTGTCTAGTGATTGATAAACTCACAAACACTTGGATTGCTTCCGCTGTAAAGCATATTTTCAAAATCTGACACAATAGGTGGATTAACAACAAGCTAAGCTGTGTTTTGGTATAATTCACTTGTGATTTCATGATTATAAGTATTTTTTTTTTATTTGGCGCTCTGCAATTCAGCAGTTGTTTACGAAAATGATCCCGCTAAAGGGATCCGTGCGGCAAGAAGTTAAACAAATCAGAAGGTTACAGCGGCAGTGACAACTCACTTCCTTGCAATAGACTCAGACGAAACGCATTCAGTGAGACCCGTTCAATCTGTAGTCAACCTTTACCGGTATATGCTTTTCAACAACCTCTTACAGGACAAGCCTTGTTGGAAAATCAGCCAGAGTAGAGCATTGTGTGGGGAGTATAGCCACTGCAAATACCACTGGGTCTGGGCGGAAGAGGCCCTTGGCCACATGCTGGCCTCTAAAGGAAGTCCCAGGGGGTTTCTGTGTCTCATTTCCTCCCGGCAGGTGGGCAGCTAAGGCCGTTTCCTGCCGGGAGTGGCGAGGAGGAGAGGACGTAGGAGTGTGGAGCAGTGAGAGGAGGAGAGGGGTTTTGGCGAGAGTTAGCCCTTAGAGCCTGCAGTGAGAGCTGATTGAGTGACCCAAGGCCCCCGCTACTCCTCTGCCCTGCCTGGGCTTATCGGAGCGAGAGGACGCCTGCCGGCCTAAGGCGGGAGGAGGAGGGCCATGGCCTGTGGAGGGGGAGAAAGAGAGAAAGATAAAGAGATGGAGAGAGAGAAAGTGAAAGAAAAAGAAAGAGTGAAGGGAAAGAGAGACTAAAACAGACCCTTTACAGGGAAAGCTCAGTCTGACATATCTGTGTATATAGCCAGTCCTTTGGAGTGAGAGCATATATGACCTTATAACCCTATAGTCAATCCCTCAGTTGGAAAGAAAAGCAGACTTGGTCACCCTAAAGAACCAATCCCTCACAGTGCAATGTGGTGCAAGAAAATGAAATGCACTCGCACACATCTTCAGTAGAGGTGCGTCAGATGTTCAACAATTGTTCAAATGAAATTAAGCTCCCACACACGCCCGCGCTTGGAATAGTTTTTTTTTTGTTGGCCTTTTGACCTTCGTCAGAGCATTGAAAGGCCAAGCAGTTAGCGCAAACATGTTTCTTCTCATTTTAACAATTTGGTGCAAGAACATACTGACACAAAGCAACTCAAGGTTGCAATAAATCACATACAAACTCCTCGTTCTGTATTATGCGTCGTGAATAAAATGTAGATTGGTGTCAGAAGTGGGATCCAGTATGTTACAGGACTATAAGGACTATATATTTGATCAAATGTATAAGCACATATGAAACGGATGTCAGTTTGATTCCGCCAGGGATTACTACAGGAGTCCCGTACAGACTGTGTTCCCTGTCTTTTCATTTCATATTCTATCAGAAACACAATGTCAAAATGTGGATTCATATTATTTTAGAATCCCTAAACAGAGAAACAGTGCATTCGGAAAGTATTCAGATCCCTTGCCTTTTCCCACATTGTTACGTTACAGCCTTACTGTGAAATGGATTAAATGTTTACCTCAATCTACACACAATAAAAGGGAAAGGGGGATACCTAGTCAGATGTCCAATTGAATGTATTCAACAGTAATGTGTCTTCCACATTTAATACCCCATAAAGACAAAACGAAAACAGGTTTAGACATTTACACCTTATTTACGTAAGTATTCAGACCCTTTGCTATGAGACTCAAAATTGAGCTCAGGTGCATCCTGTTGGAATTGATCATCATTGAGATGTGTTTACAACTTGATTGAGTCCACCTGTGGTAAATTCAATTGATTGGACATGATTTGTAAAAGGCACACACCTTTTTACATAAAAGCCCCACAGTTGACAGTGCATGTCAGAGCAAAAACCAAGCCATGAGGTCGAAGGAATTGTCCGTAGAGCTCCGAGACAGGATTGTGTCGAGGCACAGATCTGGGGAAGGGTACCAAAAAATATTTGCAGCATTGAAGGGCCCCAAGAACACAGTGGCCTCCATCATTCTTAAATGGAAGAAGTTTGGAACCAAGACTCTTCCTAGCACAATCGGGGAGAAGGGCCCTGGTCAGGGAGGTGACCAAGAACCCGATGGTCATTCTGACAGAGCTTCAGAGTTCCTCTGTGGAAATGGGAGAACCTTCCAGAAGGACAACCATTTCTGCAGCACTCCACCAAACAGGTCTTTATGGTAGAGTGGCCAGACGGAAGACAATAATCCGTAAAAAGCACATGACAGCCCGATTGGAGTTTGCCAAAAGGTACCCAAAGTACTCTGACCATGAGAACCAAGATTCTCTGGTCTGATGAGACCAAGATTGAACTCTTTGGGCCTGAATGCCAAGTGTCACTTCTGGAGGAAACCTGGCAGCATCCCTATGGTGAAGCATGGCAGTGGCAGCAGGGAGACTAGTCAGGATTGCGGGAAAGATGAACGGAGCAAAGTACAGACAGATCCTTGATGAAAACCTGCTACAGAGCGCTCAGGACCTAAGGCTGGGGTAAAGATTCACCTTCCAACAGGACAATGACCCGAAGCACACAACCAAAACAGGAGTGGCTTCGGGACAAGTCTCCGAATTCCTTTGAGTGGCCCAGCCGGAGCCCAGACCAAACATCTCTGGAGAGACCTGAAAATAGCTGAGCAGCAACGCTCCCCATCCAACCTGACAGAGATTGAGAGGATCTGCAGAGAAGAACTCCAAAAACAGGTGTGCCAAGCTTGTAGCGTCATACCCAAGAAGACTTGAGGCTTTAAATCGCTGCCAAAGGAGCTTCAACCAAGTAATGAGTAAAGGGTCTGAATACTAATGTGAAAGTGATATTTCAGTTTTTTATTCTTAATAAAAAATATATATGTGTCATTATGGGGTATTGTGTGAAAAATAAGGAAAAAAACGACTTAATCAATACTAGAATAAGGCTGTAACATAAAAAAAAATGAAAAAAGTCAAGGGGTCTGAATACTTTCCGAATGTACTGTTATGCCCAGCAGATTAGTTTGACCGGGGTCTGAGCTCTCAACAGCATCCACTTCATTGAAAGTGACAGTTTTCACTTACATCCTGCCTCAGTGCATGTATGTACACACAGTAACATGTCACATAATTGTAATGTATTCTAAGATTACTGGACATGAGGTCATGGGTTTACATGACCTTGGAAGGTGATCTTGAGAATGGAACTGAAAGGACATGCTAGGGTTTGTATGTATACAAGCATTCATTTCAAAAACATTCAGTAGCTATGTTCAACTTGCACAGAGGTGCATACTGACTTTATTTGTCCCTCAATGTTTTGAGACTAAAAACAGTGATTTTAATTTTGGAAATCTGTTCCAAAGTATCCCCACGCATAGAGAGATACTGTATATGTGATCGTATACAAATGTAAGCAATGTTTGAAATGATTGTGTTTGAGTAGTCTACAAAGTTTTTGTAATTACGTTCGACCATCCGCGCAAGAAAAAAATAATAGGCCCATGGCTGAATCTAGTTGATGATCCCTGCTGTAAACAAAGCACACCTTGGACTGTGTCCAATATAACTCATCTCAGGTCTGACATCACCTCTGCAGACCCAATGCAGGAGAAACGATATCTCCAAAGGACATCAGTGACTACAATAATGAAGGAGAAATCCAGTCCACACAGCCACAACATCAGGATTATGACAATCTTATCTCCATTTCAGGCCAGGAGAAACCTATTGATTTCCTGTCAAACCTAATCATGGTCAACAGGGATGTGCCATGCGAAAAGGGAAGGAGACCTGCACACCCAGGGGCATGACGGAAAAGCATGAAGGAGGAGAAAAGAGAGAATGCAATAACAGCAGACCTGCGAAGAGGGAGATCATGGTAGAGCTGGCACTGGGGGGCTGGGAGGTGAGGAAGATGGGCCAGACTGAGCGTAGGTGACATATTTCTAGTGTGGCTCAATGAACATGACAGACATAGTCAGGAAGATGATATATTGAATGCTAATACCACCGTACCAGTGAATACCAAGGAAACACTGCAGATATGAGTCAATTATTGAGTTAATTAACTGCCATACTTCAAGGTAAGCTCAGGGAACATTTTACAAAGCGGATGCTAAATCAGGCTCCTGATAGGAAATCTGCCTTTGAAGGAATATCAACCAGGATCCACTGGGAAACAGGTGCTTGAATACAAACAGAGAAGAGCTTGAGGAGTTGCCTTCCAATATCACTGCTGTACAATAACAATATTGAGCAGGAATAATACATGTTAATTATCAGCACAAACACAGCGTCATTATCACACATTTCAATAATCTCCCAAACTGAAGCAAAAGGCAAATCAACCTCCTCCTCAAACACTAATCCGCCAGGCCAAGAGCATATCTCAAACTGCTCAAGTTTTATTGTCTCAAACACCAACATGCTACCATTGGTACAGCACTGTCAGAGTGTTGGCTGCCTTCCATTCCCAGACAACAAGACCACTGTTCTATAATGCTGTCGTTAATTGGTGTAATTAAGAGCAAGGTTTAATGAGTTCTTGGCTCGATGTGACCAAAGATATCCAAAGGCCATCTCTGAGTGAGTGAGTGAGTGAGTGACTTTGGAATGATGGGAAGTGTTCATAAGAAACGCCTTGCTGAACTTCTCATGTTAAAACTTCCTGTAGCACTTTGAACCAGGGGTTGGAACGGAAATAATTGTTCAATCATTTCGTTCTTAACAGAAACATTTTTTCCCCCCGTTCTGCACTGTTCCGACCAGCAAAATAAAGTTCTCAACCGGTTTGAACGCAAAAAAAAGTTTAGTGTTCCTTTGTTTTCTTGCCGAGCGGCACCAGAATTCAAATAAAAAGCCATATTACCATTTTGTAGTTAGTAAATCCAATGTGAAATGTGATTACTATAGTGTCCTTCACTAGCATTGAAAAAGTTAATCCATTCTTCTCTAATAAAAAAAATAATAATCATGCTTGTAACGTCAGTTGTGGCAAAATGGCCTAAGTACAACAAAGTCAAGGTATTGGAGTGGCCATCACAAAGCCCTGACCTCAATCCTATAGACATTTCACATTCTTAAAATAAAGAGGTGATCCTAACTGAATTTTTACTAGGATTAAATGTCAGGAATTGTGAAAATCTGAGTTCAAATGTATTTGGCTAAGGTGTATATAAACATCAAACTTCAACTGTATGTATGTATGTATGTATGTATGTATGTATGTATGTATGTATGTATGTATGTATGTATGTATGTATGTATGTATGTATACATACACACCACACAGAAACACACTCAACAATAAAATAAACGTCCTTTCACCGCCAACTGCGTATATTTTCAGCAAACTTAACTTGTGTACATATTTGTATGAACATAACAAGATTCAACAACTGACAAACTGAACAAGTTCCACAGACATGTGACTAACAGAAATGGAATAATGTGTCCCTGAAGGGGGGGGGGGGGGGGGGTCAAAATCAAAAGTAACAGTCAGTATCTGGTGTGGCCACCTGCTGCATTAAGTACTGCAGTGCATCTTCTCCTCATGGACTGCACCAGATTTGCCAGTTCTTGCTGTGAGATGTTACCCCACTCTTCCTCCAAGGCACCTGCAAGTTCCCGGACATTTCTGAGGGGAATGGCCCTAGCCCTCACCCTCCGATCCAACAGGTCCCAGACGTGCTCAATGGGATTGAGATCCGGGCTCTTCCCTGGCCATGACAGAACACTGACATTCCTGTCTGGCAGGAAATCACGCACAGAACGAGCAGTATGGCTGGTGGCATTGCCATTCTGGAGGGTCATGTCAGGATGAGCCTGCAGGAAGGGCACCACATGAGGGAGGATGATGTAATGCACAGCGTTGAGATTGCCTGCAATGACAGCAAGCTCAGTGCGATGATGCTGTGACACACCGCCCCAGACAATGACGGACCCTCCACCTCCAAATCAATCCCGCTCCAGAGTACAGGCCTTGGTGTAACGCTCATTCATTCAACGATAAACGCGAATCCGACCATCACCCAAATCAAATCAAATTTTAAAATGGTCACATACAACATGTTTAGCAGATGTTAAGGTGAGTGTAGCGAAATGCTTGTGCTTCTAGTTCTGACCATGCAGTAATATCTAACAAGGAATCTAACAATTTCACAACAACTACATTTTATACAGAGGTGGGGATGAATAAGAATATGTACATATAAATATATGGATGAGCAACGGCCGAACGGCATAGGCAAGATGCAGTAGATGGTATAGAGTACAGTATATACATATGAGATTAATTATTAAAGTGGCTAGAGATTTGAGTCAGTATGTTGACAGCAGCCACTCAATGTTAGATAGAAGCTGTTTTTCAGTCTCTCGGTCCCAGCTCTGATGCACCTGTACTGACCTCGCCTTCTGGATGATAGAGGGGTGAACAGGCCGTGGCTTGGGTGGTTGTTGTCCTTGATGATATTTTTGGCCTTCCTGTGACATCGGGTGGTCCTGGAGGTCAGGTAATTTGCCCCGGTGATGCGTTATGCAGACCTCACTACCCTCTAGAGAGCCTTGCCGTACCAGGCGGTGATACAGCCCGACAGGATGCTCTCGATTGTGCATCTGTAAAGGTTTGTGAGTGTTTTTGGTGACAAGCCAAATTTCTTCAGCCTCCTGAGGTTGAAGAGGCGCTGATGCGCCTTCTTCACCACGCCGTCTGTGTTGGTGGACCATTTCAGTTTGTCCGTGATGTGTACGCCGAGGAACTTAAAGCTTTCCACCTTCTCCACTACTGTCCCGTCGATGTGGATAGGGGGATGCTCCCTCTGCTGTTTCCTGAAGTCCACGATCTCCTTTGTTTCGTTTACGTTGAGTGTGAGGTTATTTGTGACACCACACTCCGAGGGCCCTCACCTCCTCCCTGTAGGCTGTCTCTTCGTTGTTGGTGGTAATCAAGCCTACCACAGTAGTGTCGTCTGAAAACTTGATGATTGAGTTGGAGGCGTGCATGGCCACGCAGTCATCGGTGAACAGGGAGTACAGGAGAGGGCTGAGCACGCACCCTTGTGGGGCCCCAGTGTTGAGGATCAGCGGGGTGGAGATGCTTTTTCCTACCCTCACCACCTTGGGTCGGCCCTGCAGAATGTGCAGGACACTAGATCCACAGGGCGGGGTCGAGACCCAGGGTCTCGAGCTTAATGACGAGTTTGGAGGGTACTATGGTGTTGAATGCTGAGCTGTAGTCAATGAACAGCATTCTTACATAGGTATTCGTCTTGTCCAGATGGGTTAGGGCAGTGTGCAGTGTGATTGCATCGTCTGTGGACCTATTGGGGCGGTAAGCAAATTGGAGTTGGTCTAGGGTGTCAGGTAGGGTGGAGGTGTTTTGATCCTTGGCTAGTCTCTCAAAGCACTTCATGATGACGGAAGGGAGTGCTACAGGGTGGTAGTCGTTTAGCTCAGTTACCTTAGTTTTCTTGGGATCAGGAACAATGGTGGCCCTCTTGAAGCATGTGGGAACAGCAGACTGGGATAGGGATTGATTGAATACGTCCGTAAACATGCTCTGAGGACGCGGCTAGGGATGCCGTCTGGGCCTGCAGCCTTGCGAGGGTTAACACGTTTAAATGTTTTACTCACGTTGGCTGCGGTGAAGGAGAGCCTGCAGGTGTTGGTAGCGGGCCATGACAGTGGCACTGTACTGTCCTCAAAGCAAGCAAAGAAGTTGTTTAGTTTGTCTGGGAGCAAGACGTCAGTGTCCGCGACGGGGCTGGTTTTCTTTTTATAATCAGTGATTGACTGTAGACCCTGCCACATACGTATCGTGTCTGAGCCGTTGAATTGCGACTCTACTTTCTCTATACTGACGCTTAGCTTGTTTGATTGCCTTGCGGAGGGAATAGCTACACTGTTTGTATTCGGTCATGTTTCCGGTCGCTTTGCCATGATTAAAAGCAGTGAATCACGCATTCAGTTTTGTGCGAATGCTGCCATCAATCCACGGTTTCTGGTTGGGGAAGGTTTTAATAGTCACTGTGGGTACAACATCACCGATGCACTTGCTAATAGACTCGCTCATCGAATCAGTGTATACATCAATGTTGTTGTCTGAGGCTATCCGGAACATATCCCAGTCAACGTGATCGAAGTGATCTTGAAGCATGGAATCAGATTGGTCGGACCAGCGTTGAACAGACCTGAGCACGGGTGTTTCCTGTTTTAGTTTCTGTCTATAGGCTGGGCGCAACAAAATGGAGTCGTGGTCAGATTTGCCGAAAGGAGGGCGAGGGAGGGCTTTGTATGCGTCGCGGAAGTTAGAGAAGGAATGATCCAGAATGCTGCCAGCCCGGGTAGCACATTCAATATGCTAATTGAGGGAGCCTTGTTTTCAGTTTTGCTTTGTTAAAAACCCCAAGTACAATAAATGCAGCCTCAGGATGTGTGGTTTCCAGTTTACATAGAGTCCAATGAAGTTCTTTCAGGGCCAACGAGGTGTCTGCTTGGGGGGGGGATATACACGGCTGTGATTATAATCGAAGCGACATCTCTTGGTAGATAATGCGGTCGGCATTTGATTTTAAGGAATTATAGGTCAGGTGAACAAAAGGACTTGAGTTCCTGTATGTTGTTATGATCACACCACAACTTGTTAATCATAAGGAATACACCCCCGCCCTTCTTACCAGAGAGATGTTTGTTTCTGTCTGCGCGATGCGTGAAGAAACCGGGTGGCTGTACCGACTCTGATAACGTACCCTGAGTGAGCCATGTTTCCGTGAAACAGAGAATGTTACAATCTCTGATGTCTCTCTGGAAGGCAACCCTTCCTCGAATTTTGTCTACCTTGTTGTCAAGAGACTGGACATTGGCGAGTAGTATACTCGGGAGCGGTGAGCGATGTGCCCGTCTACGGAGCCTGACCAAAAGACCGCTCCGTCTGCGGCACTGTTGTTTTGGGTCGCCTACTGGGATCGATCCATTGTCCTGGGTGGTGGTCCAAACAGAGGATCCGCATCGCGAAATTAGTATTCCTGGTCGTAATGTTGGTAAGTTGACCCCTGGTGAGACAAAACCGCGACTCGTCAGTGAAGAGCACTTTTTGCCAGTCCTGTCTGGTCCAGCAACGGTGGGTTTGTGCCCATAGGCGACGTTGTTGCCGGTGATGTCTGGTGAGGACCTGCCTTACAACAGGCCTACAAGCCCTCAGTACAGTCTCTCTCAGTCTATTGCGGACAGTCTGAGCACTGAGGGAGGGAATGTGCATTCCTGGTGTAACTCGGGCTGTTATTGCCATCCCGTACATGTCCCGTAGTAGTGATTTTCGGATGTACTGATCATATGCAGGTGTTGTTAAACGTGGTCTGCCACTGCGAGGACGATCAGCTGTCCATTCTGTCTCCCTATAGCGCTGTCTTAGGCGTCTCACAGTACGGACATTGCAATTTATTGTCCTGGCCACATCTGCAGTCCCATTGCCTCCTTGCAGCATGCCTAAGGCACGTTCACACAGATGAGCAGGGACCCTGGGCATCTTTCTTTTGGTGTTTTTCCAGAGTCAGTAGAAAGGCCTCTTTAGTGTCCTAAGTTTTCATAACTGCGACCCTAATTGCCTACCATCTGTAAGCTGTTAGTGTCTTAAACATGCACCTGTGGAACAGTCGTTATTAATTATTTATGGTTCATTGAACAAGCATGGGAAACAGTGTTTAAACCCTTTACAATGAAGATCTGTGAAGTTATTTGGATTTTTATGAATTATCTTTGAAAGACAGGGTCTGAAAAAGGAAAGTTTTTTTTTGTTGCTGAGTTTATATGTATAAACACACACTACCAGACAAATGTTTGGACAGACTCATTCAAGGGTTTTTCTTTATTTTTACTATTTTCTACATTGTAGAATGATAGCGAAGACATCAAAACTATGAAATAACACCTTGATGACCGCTTCCCAAACTCTTGGCATTCTCTCAACCAGCTTCATGAGGAAGTCACCTAGAATTGATTTAAATTAACACGTGTGCCTTGTTAAAAGTTAATTTGTGGAATTTTTTTCCTTCTTAATGCATTTGAGCCAATCAGTGTTGTTGTAACAAGGTAGGGGTGGTATACAGAAGACAGGGCTATTTGGTAAAAGACCAAGTCCATATTATGGCAAGAACAGCTCAAATAAGAAAAGAGAAATGACAGTCAATCATTACTTTAAGACATGAAGGTCAGTCAATACGGAAAGTCTCAAGAACTTTGAAAGTTTCTTCTAGTACAGTCGCAAAAACCATCAAGCGCTATGATGAAACTGGCTCTCAGGAGGACCAACACAGGAAAGAAAGACCAAGAGTTACCTCTGCAGAAGATAAGTTCATTAGAGTTAGCAGCCTCAGATATTGCAGCCCAAATAAATGCTTCACAGAGTTCAAGTAACAGACATCAACTGTTCAGAGGAGACCGCGTGAATCAGGCCTTCATGGTCAAATTGCGGCAAAGATACCACTACTAAAGGACACCAATAACAAGAAGAGATTTGCTTGGCCCAAGAAACAAACCATGGACAGCAGACCAGTGGAAATCTCTCCTTTGGTCTGATGAGTCCAAATGTGAGATTTTTGGTTTCAACCGCCGTGTCGTTATAAGACGCAGAGTAGAGCTTCACCTCTTAAGGATCGGCCCCTTTCTTTAAATTTTCATCTAAAATTACATACCCAAATCTAACTGCATGTAGCTCAGGCCCTGAAGCAAGGATTTGCATTTTCTTAGTACCATTTGAAAGGAAACACTTTGAAGTTTGTGTAAATGTGAAAGGAATGTAGGAGAATACAACATTAGATCTGGTAAAAGATAATACAAAGAAAAAAACTTTTGTATTTTTTTGTACCATCCTCTTTGAAATGCAAGAGAAAGGCCTTAATGTATTATTCCAGCCCAGGTGCAATTTAGATATTGGCCACTAGATGGCAGCAGTGTATGTGCAAATTTTAAGTATGATCCAATGAACCATTGCATTTCTGTTCAAAATTTTGGATCAAGACTGCCCAAATGTGCCTAATTTGTTAATTAATATCTTTATGTTCAAAACTGTGCACTCTTCTCAAACAATAGCATGGTATTCATTCACTGTAATAGCTACTGTAGATTGGACAGTGCAGTTAGATTAACAAGAATTGAAGCTTTCTGCCAATATCAGAGATATGTCTATGTCCTGAGAAATGTTCTTGTTACTTACAACCTCATGCTAATCGCTTTAGCTCAGACGTCCTGCAGGGGAACCACCAATTCTGAAGTTAAATGGGACTATCATTTGTTTTTTGAACAGGACAATGACCCAACACACCTCCAGGCTGTGTAAGGGCTATTTGACCAAAGATAGTGATGGAGTGCTGCATCAGATGACCTGGCCTCCAAAATCACCCGACCTCAACCCAATTGAGATGGTTTGGGATGAGTTGGACTGCAGAGTGAAGGAAAAGCAGCCAACAAGTGCTCAGCATGTGGAAACTCCTTCAAGACTGTTGGAAAAGCATTCCAGGTGAAGCTGGTTGAGAGAATGCCAAGAGCTTTCAAAGCTGTCAATCAACGCAAAGGTTGGCTACTTTAAAGAATATAAAATATATTTGTTTAACACTTTTTTAGTTACTACATGGTTCCATATGTGTTATTTCATATTTGTGATGTCTTCACTATTATTCTACAATGTAGAAAATAGTAAAAAATAAAGAAAACTGGTACTGTATATACACTGAGTGTACAAAACATTAAGAACACCTTTCTAATATTGAGTTGCATGCCATTCAGAGGGTGAATGGGCAAGACAATATTTAAGTGCCTTTGAACATGGAATGTGCCTCTTTTTGCCCTCAGAACAGTCTCAGTTTGTCAGGGCATGGACTCCACAAGGATGCTGGCCCCCATGTTGTCTCCAATGCTTCCCACAGTTGTGTAAAGCTGCTAGATGTCCTTTGGGTGGTGGACCATTCATGATACACACGGGAAACTGTTGAGCTTCAAAAACCCAGCAGCGTTTCAGTTATGACACACTCAAACCAGTGCGCCTGGCACCTACTACCATACCCCGTTCAAATATTGCCCATTCACCCTCTGAATGGCACACATCCACAATCCATGTCTCAATTGTTTCACTGTTTAAAAATCCTTCTTTAACCTGTCTCCTCCCCTTCATCTACACAGATTGAAATGGATTTAGCAAGTAACATCAATAAGGGATCATAGCTTTCACCTAGATTTACCTGGTCAGTCTCATGGAATGATACATTCCACTGTATACAGTGGATGCCTAAGCCTATAAGTCTATGCATGATGCATTTAGTGCTCACATCTCTGACAGCTGAACAGTGATGTGGACATACTGTATTGTTTTAGGAAAACAGAAAACAAAAATAATACGCCATAAAGTTTTACATATTCTACACATCGAAACAGAAGAAAGTGTTTTTGTTATAGGCGGTTTAAGTACATGTAAATGTGGCTCATTTGGCAAATATTCCTAATTTACTGATGGTGCTGGCTGTGCCAGGTCGGTTCTGAATGTCCGGCAAAATTCTCCAATGCCCGGTAAATTGAAATCTTCCCGGTCACGTTACTTACCGAAACCCTGGCACACACACTGGCAAAGATTTTCTGGCAGGCAGACAGTTTGAGTGACAGAGAGGGCTTTGCATAGGTAATTTGTTTGCGTTTTGTGTAGGGCTGAAGAAAAAATTCCCAGAACGGAAAACATTAACCGGTTCCCATGCTTTTAAAATAACTGTTCTGTTCCGGACAGTAAAGATTACTTTCGTTCATGGTTCTGATTTTGGTTTCTCAGTTTCCAGTTTTGTTCGCTGAACCGGTTCCAACTCCTGCTTCAAACTCCAATGACCCTTTTGAGAACCCCGCCGTAATGAATTAATGATTCTGATGATAATTTGTATTCTCCTAAGAATATTATATTTCAGCATGAGATCCATGGGCCAAAGCCTATATTGGATACATATAAAGCTGACATGGGCAGCCCTGACAGGATCTTCCAAAAGAACAGAAGAGGATTATGAGAAGACTAAAGTGTTTTTTTCATATATAAAAATTGTGTAACATGGTCCCTGGGGCTAAACAGCCCAATGCTGCAGTGAAATGTTTCATTTGATGGAACAAAGCCAGCTTTTCATACGAGATGGATTCGTTTTTAAACTGTGATTCAAGTCCCCAAAACTCAGTGTACCTGCCGACTGAGAATGCATATTCTAATATACCTCTTACAATCCAAGTAAGTCATTGAGAACACTTTTTATTTACCAATAGCAACCTGGTTAATAATATTTCCTACTTTTCAGACATTGTGATCTGGAATTCTGTAGCAATGATCCACAATCATCTGGTCCCACAGAAAGCCATCTCAGGTGCAACAAGTTGTGCATGGTCCCTGACAAACACGAAGATAAAAACAAAACAACTGTCCCTGATAACAGTACAGTACACAGAGACTGTTTTCTCAAGGTCAAATATGAATCACTAGTATTTATTATGCACCCAGTTTCCTGACAAAATAATACCATGACTCTAGAGATGGCGTTCACCTGAGAATTTACTACAGTACTATCCACTCTAAAAGATGCTATTAGGATGTGGCCACGCATCAGCGATTCGACGCGTCCACACCAGACTGTGTAAGGAGTGGCGAGCAGCATTTAATTTCTTCAGGGGGGCTAGGGAGACACAGAGGCATGCAAACAGACCGATAAGGATAAACATTACCATCAGTCGTGCCGTGGACTGATACACCAAGCTACACACCAGTCAGACAACGCACAGATACTCTGACACAGTTATACAAATACATACCTACTAACATGCAGATATACAACCCTCAACATGCACACAAATACTCACACACATACAAAGATGACCATGTAAACCGGCACACGCACAAAAACTCTCAGAATACGCACACAAAAATTAGCCACCCATGAGAAACAATAGATGAGAACGCGTCTCCTATCTCAGCCCTGTGTAATGACATTCTGTTTGTGCTGCATTGACCCTGGCCTCAGCAATCATTAATTTCAATCAGCCCTTGCTACATGGGGTCTGGGCTCCTGTTTACAGAGTGTGAGGAGAATCTAATAAGACGTGACAGTCTCCAGGGAGGCTCTTCACCCACCACTCCACACTCACCTCTGGGGAGGGGGCATGACCTCATGGAGACTTTCTGGAGACCAGACGCATTGGGGACCTGATATTAATGGGGATCTGATATCATGATATGATGGGGAACAGATATGATGGGGACATGATATTATGACAGTTACCAAACCAGCACTTACCCAAATGATTCAACTGATTGACTGATGATTAAGCTGTTGGGTCCCCAGAAACCAGGATTGGGAAACACTATGAGGACCAAACATTGACCATACTGTGATCTTTTGAATTTTTATTGACAATTATTTTACCAGGTAAGTTGACTGAGAACATATTTTTCACAGCAACGAGGGTGATAACTGCCATGAGATCTTTAGTGGGTTCTAGGTCTTTGGGTTCTTACGGGTTCTGTGTCTTTGGGTTCTTCAATGTCTTTGGATAAAGTCCTGCTGAACTTTTACTCAATATCTTAATTGTTGTCATTGATTATTCGTTAGATTGTGTTTGGAAAAAGCCAAGATCAGGCATGCGTACAGGATGTTTACTCAAATACTGTACGAATACTCTTTCAATTAATATACATTGAGAATACTTGTTTGTTTTTCATGTGTCCACATAACACTGTATATTGAAGAAGCACATTGAATCTCATTCACAAAGTCCCATGTGTTCATCAAGGCTCTGATATGCATGCACCTCAAACAATGAGTGTCTGTTGGCAAACTCCAAACAGCACACTGGCGCCCCCCAGTGTTGAGAAACATTCAGCATGTTCGATATTTGCTCAGATCCAAACTGCTGTCTGTAATGCTATAAATTGTTTGGTTTACAGAAACATCCACACAGATGGGCCTTCTCTGAATCTCCACATTCAGATGAAAGCAAATCTTATGACATGATTTGGGAAAACACTAATGAAAGATATGGTTTTAATAAATACTGTAAGTATTTTTCTGCCCAACTTTTTCTGCCTAATCTTTCTGCCCAAGAGTTAATGAAAACTGTATTTCAAATTTCTGGTTTCTCCCTTGTTTATGCACCTTCGTTGGAAAGCAATGTAGAGGCTGATATATTTTCATTCGTCCAGGTGAAAACACCCCTGGGCTGGACTGAGTGACTCATATCTGGACAGAATTGGCTTAGCTTCAACTTCCAATGACTTCTCACTCGTTTGAAATGGGACAGGAATGACATCCTTTCCCATTAAAAGTAAAACTGGGCTGGCTATCGTTTTGTTATCTGAAAGGACACAGGCAAGATGGGTGATATCTGACTTAAAGGTTCGTTGACGCTGAAGGTCGAAGTGAGACCAGTCACTGGTGACTGAGGTCATTTCAGACTGAGGGATTAGTCCATCTCTGCTACAATCAAGACCTCAGACGGATCTCCTTTAAAACCACTTCACAGAATCACCTTGATTTAGTCTTTTTCTGGAATCATCTTTAACTGAGCATTGATTGTGGAACGTTAAGGGCCTGAATACTAAGGCTCTGACAAAATATGAATCACTACTACTATAACCTTGAGATGAAGGTAAAATAACATTTTGTTCACCATTTTTACTGATTGACATTCAGTTGCTGTGTATTCATTGTACTGAAATGCTGAATGGCTTGTATGGCAAAATCTTCTGATAAATACAGCAATCAAACACCTGATTAACAATATCCTGGTCTCAACATCAAAGCATGGGGGGACAGAGTGAGGAAGAGGAATCATTGGATGTCATGAGTACCCATAAGTACTCACCAGACTAGAGGTGAGTGAGGGGGCGGACTTCCCCAGGGTGGTGGAGCACATCCGCACCAGGTTGGAGGTCTCCGAGGGGGACTGCCATGCCTGCTGGGGGGACACATAGGGCAGCAGGTACTTTCCTATAGGACAAGACACACAACAGTAGTTAATCTATAGAGAGAATATACTTTTCCTGTCGGACAAGACAGACAACCAGTGTTTCCTCTATATGTTTCATCCACCCGGCACAGCCAGAAGAGGACTGGCCACCCATCATAGCCTGGTTCCTCTCTAGGTTTCTTCCTAGGTTTTGGCCTTTCTAGGGAGTTTTTCCAAGCCACCGTGCTTCTACACCTGCATTGCTTGCTGTTTGGGGTTTTAGGCTGGGTTTCTGTACAGCACTTTGATATATCAGCTGATGTAAGAAGAGCTATATAAATACATTTGATTTATTCATTCAGCAGCAGTGTTGCCGCCACTCCCAAAAAATATTCAAATTTTTTAAATAAAAATGTTCATGATGGTAAAAAGTTCTCAGTGTAAACTTCAACTACTAAAACCAGATATGAAGTATGTAGAAAATATAAATGGAGCTATATTTTTTTAAACAAGACAATCTTTGAGAACTAACAATGACCCAAATAAAAACTAGACAGTCAGGGAGAATGTCATGGGGCCCCACTGATTTCGTTAGGTTTGTCTCACTCAAATAGCATAAGAACATGGCATAAGACATAGTATAAGTGTATAATTGTAGGAAATTAGCTTTAAAAACAGAAAAATTTTACTGATTTTATTTTGGGTGTAAATAAATACTAGAAGCCAAGGATACATTCACTCTACGAGGATACCTGTGGCCTACTCACACCATTTGCCCATGTGAACGGATAATAAATGAAAGGTCAAACAAAAACAATATTACATTATCACTGAGTGCTTCACAGAAATGAACTAATCTCGTCTTTCTCCTCTCCTTAAAACAGAGTAGGCTCACAGGGGGTAAATGAGGCAGCAGTGAAAGTCAATCCACTTATGAGATCAGTGACGTTACAAACATTGCACAACCACGAGGCATACCTGAACTTGCACGAAGACCCAGATTATATATTCATAGAAGGCTATAATACAGGAAGGATACTTTTACACTGATTTCCGAGATATATATATACAGTGGGGAGAACAAGTATTTGATACACTGCCGATTTTGCAGGGTTTCCTACTTACAAAGCATGTAGAGGTCTGTAATTTTTATCATAGGTACACTTCAACTGTGAGAGACGGAATCTAAAACAAAGATCCAGAAAATCACATTGTATGATTTTTAAGTAATTCATTTGCATTTTATTGCATGTCATAAGTATTTGATACATCAGAAAAGCAGAACTTAATATTTGGTACAGAAACCTTTGTTTGCAATTACAGAGATCATACGTTTCCTGTAGTTCTTGACCAGGTTTGCACACACTGCAGCAGGGATTTTGGCCCACTCCTCCATACAGACCTCCAGATCCTTCAGGTTTCTGGGCTGTCACTGGGCAATACTTAATTGCATTTTATTGCAATTATTAATTTGCATTTTATTGCATGACATAAGTATTTGATCACCTACCAACCAGTAAGAATTACGGCTCTCACAGACCTGTTAGTTTTTCTTTAAGAAGCTCTCCTGTTCTCCACTCATTACCTGTATTAACTGCACCTGTTTGAACTCGTTACCTGTATAAAAGACACCTGTCCACACACTCAATCAAACAGACTCCAACCTCTCCACAATGGCCAAGACCAGAGAGCTGTGTAAGGACATCAGGGATACAATTGTAGACCTGCACAACGCTGGTATGGGCTACAGGACAATAGGCAAGCAGCTTGGTGAGAAGGCAACAACTATTGGCGCAATTATTAGTAAATGGAAGAAGTTCAAGATGACGGTCAATCACCCTCGGTCTGGGGCTCCATGCAAGATCTCACCTCGTGGGGCATCAATGATCATGAGGAAGGTGAGGGATCAGCCTAGAACTACACGGCAGGACCTGGTCAATGACCTGAAGAGAGCTGGGACCACAGTCTCAAAGAAAACCATTAGTAACACACTACGCCGTCATGGATTAAAATCCTGCAGCGCACGCAAGGTCCCCCTGCTCAAGCCAGCGCATGTCCAGGCCCGTCTGAAGTTTGCCAATGACCATCTGGATGATCCAGAGGAGGAATGGGAGAATGTGGTCTGATGAGACAAAAATAGGGCTTTTTGGTCTAAACTCCACTTGCCGTGTTTGGAGGAAGAAGAAGGATGAGTACAACCCCAAGAACACAATCCCAACCATGAAGCATGGAGGTATGAACATCATTCTTTGGGGATGCTTTTCTGCAAAGGGGACAGGACGACTGCACCGTATTCAGGGGAGGATGGACCAAATCCCATCTTACATTACGGTCCCCCAGGACCAAATCCCATCTTACATTACGGTCCCCCAGGACCAAATCCCATCTTACATTACAGTCCCCCAGGACCAAACCCCATCTTACATTACGGTCCCCCAGGACCAAATCCCATCTTACATTACGGTCCCCCAGGACCAAACCCCATCTTACACCACGGTCCCCCAGGACCAAATCCAATCTTACATTACGGTCCCCCAGGACCAAATCCCATCTTACATTACGGTCCCCCAGGACCAAATCCCATCTTACACCACGGTCCCCCAGGACCAAACCCCATCTTACTCCACGGTCCCCCAGGGGGGTTTGGTCATGATGGGGTTTGGTCATGTATCGCGAGATCATGGCCAACAACCTCCTTCCCTCAGTAAGAGCATTGAAGATGGGTCGTGGCTGGGTCTTCCAGCACGACAACGACCCGAAACACACAGCCAGGGCAACTAAGGAGTGGCTCCGTAAGGAGCATCTCAAGGTCCTGGAGTGGCCTAGCCAGTCTCCAGACCTGAACCCAATAGAAAATCTTTGGAGGGAGCTGAAAGTCTGTATTGCCCAGCGACAGCCCCGAAACCTGAAGGATCTGGAGAAGGTCTGTATGGAGGAGTGGGCCAAAATCCCTTCTGCAGTGTGTGCAAACCTGGTCAAGAACTACAGGAAAAGTATGATCTCTGTAATTGCAAACAAAGGTTTCTGTACCAAATATTAAGTTCTGCTTTTCTGATGTATCAAATACTTACAGTGGGGCAAAAAAGTATTTAGTCAGCCACCAATTGTGCAAGTTCTCCCACTTAAAAAGATGAGAGAGGCCTGTAATTTTCATCATATGTACACATCAACTATGACAGACAAAATGAGAAACAAAATCCAGAAAATCACATTGTAGGATTTTTTATGAATTTATTTGCAAATTATGGTGGAAAATAAGTATTTGGTCACCTACAAACAAGCAAGATTTCTGGCTCCCACAGACCTGTAACTTCTTCTTTAAGAGGCTCCTATGTCCTCCACTTGTTACCTGTATTAATGGCACCTGTTTGAACTTGTTATCAGTATAAAAGACACCTGTCCACAACCTCAAACAGTCACACTCCAAACTCCACTATGGCCAAGACCAAAGAGCTGTCAAAGGACACCAGAAACAAAATTGTAGACCTGCACCAGGCTGGGAAGACTGAATCTGCAATAGGTAAGCAGCTTGGTTTGAAGAAATCAACTGTGGGAGCAATTATTAGGAAATGGAAGACATACAAGACCACTGATAATCTCCCTCGATCTGGGGCTCCACGCAAGATCTCACCCCGTGGGGTCAAAATGATCACAAGAACGGTGAGCAAAAATCCCAGAACCACACGGGGGGACCTAGTGAATGACCTGCAGAGAGCTGGGACCAAAGTAACAAAGCCTACCATCAGTAACACACTACGCCGCCAGGGACTCAAATCCTGCAGTGCCAGACGTGTCCCCCTGCTTAAGCCAGTACATGTCCAGGCCCGTCTGAAGTTTGCTAGAGAGCATTTGGATGATCCAGAAGAAGATTGGGAGAATGTCATATGGTCAGATGAAACCAAAATATAACTTTTTGGTAAAAACTCAACTCGTCGTGTTTGGAGGACAAAGAATGCTGAGTTGCATCCAAAGAACACCATACCTACTGTGAAGCATGGGGGTGGAAACATCATGCTTTGGGGCTGTTTTTCTGCAAAGGGACCAGGACGACTGATCCGTGTAAAGGAAAGAATGAATGGGGCCATGTATCGTGAGATTTTGAGTGAAAACCTCCTTCCATCAGCAAGGGCATTGAAGATGAAACGTGGCTGGGTCTTTCAGCATGACAATGATCCCAAACACACCGCCCGGGCAACGAAGGAGTGGCTTCGTAAGAAGCATTTCAAGGTCCTGGAGTGGCCTAGCCAGTCTCCAGATCTCAACCCCATAGAAAATCTTTGGAGGGAGTTGAAAGTCCGTGTTGCCCAGCAACAGCCCCAAAACATCACTGCTCTAGAAGAGATCTGCTTGGAGGAATGGGCCAAAATACCAGCAACAGTGTGTGAAAACCTTGTGAAGACTTACAGAAAACGTTTGACCTCTGTCATTGCCAACAGACCTCTACATGCTTTGTAAGTAGGAAAACCTGCAAAATCGGCAGTGTAACAAACACTTGTTCTCCCCACTGTATGTATGTATGTATGTATGTGTATATATATATATATATATATATATATATATATATATATATATATATATATATATATATATATATATATATATATAGTTTTATTATAGTATACCTCAAACAAGAAAGTAATCCCATAGATCAATAAATTATTAAATAAAAAAGGAGGAGATGGTGTCTGAGCAAGGGCATGTTGAAGAGATGTTTGATAAATGAATGAATAGGATGAATATGTATGAACTTTCCAATTTGTAAGTCGCTCTGGATAAGAGCGTCAGCTAAATGACTTAAATGTAAATGTAAATGTAAATAAATAGAATCCTAAGATTAACAAGCTCTGAAGAAATACATATTTTCAGGGGCAAATATATTCTCCTTTCATACATTTTTCACCCAAAAGTTCTCTCCAAGTAACAGTCGCTAGATGGCAGTAGGTCCACAGGTGGTACGATTACCGTCAACCACATTTTATTCCGTTATGGAATCGGCTGCGCGGTGTACAACCCAAATAACGTGTGTGTGTGTGTGTGTGTGTGTGTGTGTGTGTGTGTGTGTGTGTGTGTGTGTGTGTGTGTGTGTGTGTGTGTGTGTGTGTGTGTGTGTGCGTGTGCGCACACGCCCTTGTAGTCTGGATTATTGTATCACACTAGGTTTTATGTCATTGACGCTCCTGGCAGTAATTCGAAAAGCGTCTCCCTGGAATTGTGTTTAAACCTCCGGGCCCCTCTCATCCCCTCTTGACTTCCATGTGTGTGTTTATTTCTATTTCCTGTTGAAGGAAGCACGGCAAATCAGCGGCCAAGATTGGAGGATTAACAGTCCTGGCAGAGTGTAGGAGTGAAAGGGACGGAGACACTCCTCACCTTGTCTGGGGGGGGGGGGGGGGGGGGCATGGTGTAAACTGGGTCTGGTCCTGGGAGGGCGTGGTGTAAAATGGGGTTTGATCCTGGGGAGGGCCGTGGTGTAAGTTGGGTTTGGTCCTGGGGGTGGCCGTGGTGTAAGTTGGGTTTGGTCCTGGGGGACCGTGGTGTAAAATGGGGTTTGGTCCTGGGAGACCGTGGTGTAAAATGAGGTTTGGTCCTGGGGGACCGTGGTGTAAGATGGGGTTTGGTCCTGGGGGACCGTGGTGTAAGATGGGGTTTGGTCCTGGGGGACCGTGGTGTAAGATGGGGTTTGGTCCTGGGGGACCGTGGTGTAGATGGTGTTTGGTCCTGGGGGACCGTGGTGTAAGATGGTGTTTGGTCCTGGGGGACCGTGGTGTAAGATGGGATTTGGTCCTTGATCTTGCCTTTTGATCACAGACTGATTGCGACCTTGTTAAGGTTAAGCAAATCAATAACATTAGCTGAACACAAAAATGCCAGAGGGACAATGTCAGCAGGTGTTGCCTTCAAAAGGACTGGAATTTGATGACCTAAAATGAACTAGAAATACAAATTGTTCCATGTTGTTCAACGTATGGTCTAAGTCCCTCCAGCTCTACCCATTGAAGCCAATCAGACAGCGATAGAGTGCATAGCGTTCCCTTTCACGCTCACTGCATTTAGATATCCTTGGTAAACACGTCACCTGATCTGCTTTAGTCTACAGCCCAAGAAAGACCTAGCCAAACATGAACACTGACGAATCGTGCTAGCTAAAATGCCCGATCGTCCCTTTAAGTAGGATGCAATCAGACGGGTGAAATGAAGAGTCTGATCACATTTGATACACCTTGCAAACATGATGCACACCGCTGTGACAAGTAAGAATTCAACCACTTACAGAGAAGCTCCTTTGTCTAATTTGGGATTTGAAATATGTGGCTGAAGTAGCAAATGTGTCTTATTATTTTGGTTCTGTCTGTCGTGCTGGCACTGACGAAATTGTCTGCACTCAACAGTGCTGTGAAGACAAAATGAAATAAAATGGGCGGATGAAATTTGCAAATGATGAGGCGTTGGAAACGAGAGCAACAGATGAGTTCAAATGAAATGTCAAAAACAAGCGTCAACACCTCCCTGAGAAGCTATTCAACTAGTCACAACCAACAGGTGTAGGTAATACCATGGTGAAACGTAAAATGTTCTGTTTGCCTATTGTGTGTATGTGTGCATGCGTTTACATTAGTGTCTGTGACGTGGTTGTCCTTGCATCATGCTTTACACTCAACTCAATCAACTATTTAGCCTTTCCAATCTGTCGAAATAACCATATGTTCCATCTCCTTTACTCTCCCAATCGCTTTTCACGAGTATAATAGCCTGGCTCATGAAAAGATGCTATTGCGCGACAAGACTCTACAGTAAGCCTAGGCGCATTACACATGCATGAGCCTTGCGTTACCAAAATGTCCTGCCTTTCAAATGGGCCTTGCCTCATGCATTTCAAATGGGCCTTGCCTCATGCATTTCAAATGGGCCTTGCCTCATGCATTTCAAATGGGCCTTGCCTCATGCATTTCAAAAGAGGCTGATGGAGATGTGATGCTGAAGAGGATTTTCACCCATCTCCATGAATGGTGACCTCACAGCACAAAAGCACTTATCTTGAGAATACTTCAGGTAGGGGGTTTGTTTCTCTCCTGTTATTAAACCATGCAACATAATTTTGTAAATGGATTGTGTGTGTGTGTCTTTCAGACTGCCTACCATAACTAGTCACCAATTGTTTTAGTTGGACATCTCCATAAATGCCTTTTCCCTCTGCAACAGTTATCTACCTCAGACTTAGGACACACATCTGCTTCTCTACCTGGGTCCTGTTCAGTAGGGAGAAATATTTTCAAAACTTTTTTAAACTGGGAGGCACAACCTGAACTTGTCCACTAAGAACACAGATTTTTGTTTCCCGTTGAAAAGTATTATGCTACAGTATGCCCTGCTGAATACGACCCTGGTGTTCTAAGACATGTCCCCTCCCCATGGCATCCGGTGCCTTACTGTAAAGCCTGGGGGGGCCGGATGACAGACAGAGACAGGGAGGAAAATGGTGATCCTTTCTTCCTCTCAGTGAAATGGCTTCCTCCCCAGTACTCATTACACACCAGCCAGGAGAGGAAATCCCTACTTAGTGCCCCGGTCGGAGCACAGCCCCAGTTCACTCCTCACTGCATTACTAGCCAAACAAAACACATTGTATGGCTCACCGTTCATATCTAATTCACTGGGAAATGGTCAGAGTGAAGCATCTTCTTGCTCGTGTTTATGTGTGTGCCTGCGTGCATGCATGAGTACATGTTTGCATATGCGTGTGTAAGTATACGCTTGCATTTCTGTGTTTGCATGTACTGTATGTGCACCTGCAGGGCAGATATGATTGTTACCTGTGAGAGCGCCTCCTAGGCTTCCCCTGCGGAGGTTGTTGCCGTCATCACTGAGCTGCCTCTTAAACTTGAAGGCGAGGCCGTGGATCACCTCAGGGTTACTGGACTTGCGGAAGGGCATGGACGGAGGGTACAGGATATTATCCAACTGCAGGAGAGAAAAGAAGGATGTTAGTTCAATGCATCCCAAATGGTGGATCAAGAACCACACTGGCGGGTTATGTCAAGAGCTGGGTAATATATCAAATTCATTTGATTGATTCTAATGCATGTTTTTGAGAGATATTCCAAATGCCTGTATCGCAAGAATCAAGGTTCTGTAATTTTTCATTTTTATGAGCGTTTATTTCCACTTGTTCTCATGTTGTATTTTTGGTCTTGTCTCCTTTGCATAAAACAGCATAAAACAATAAGGAATTGGCAACTCATTCTCAATAAGGTAGGCCACTTGATTTCAACATCTGAACAAAGTGGACAAGCTAACACGCTTTTCAGACAGAAGGGTGAGTTCACAACAATTCAACTGTTCAACCTTAGTAACTAGCAAATAGACCCGAGTTGGCAAAACTTGAAATATAAAGATTAGCTGGCTAAATCACTAGCACATGGGCTTGAGAGACTGTTGATGAGTCCTGTGTTCATTTTCTATAGCATAATGACTGCTACAAGAAGTAGGGCTGTCCCCGACAAAAAAAGAAATCTTGGTCGACCATGTATACTTTCTACATAGTTGGCAACAGAAGTTAGGTTTGTATCATTTTCATTTAGGATTTGGATAGAATGTTGATTAACCACATGACAATAATTTAAAGATATGAAGACAAATTCAATTAAACTGTTCCACGAAAATGTGCATACGAAATCCATAACGGCACGCAGATCGGTAAAAAATGGTAACATAAATTGACATTCAACATGAGAAAGGCTGCCGACTCCTCATGTAGCCTATTACCTGCAACTTCAGGGAGAATAATGGCAAAATCTACTAAATCCAGCAGGAGCGGGAGGAGAATAGTTGGGTCAGGTTCAGGTTGTTCCTTCTGGTTATCTAGATCTCTGGCATCCGAGGCATTCGTCTTATTTCATCAAACCGTAAGCTTAAAGCATCAGACAAGCTCAATGCATATAGTTTATTTTATTAAAACACATAGGGTGTGTCTATATATGTAAAAATACCTAGGTAAAGGGATTTAGATGTGAGGAATACATTTGACAGTTATGGAAAATACTGGAGATCAAGAAAAATAAGGTAAGGAGCAAGCACTGCGTACATATTCGTGTGAAAAGCAGGTGCTGTAAGATTACAATACCATTTTTCTAACAGCTTGGAACAAATGTAAACAATAAATAAATTATAAGCATACCAGAATGTTGTAAAAAACATTTCGTTAAACCTTTATTACAGCAAAAACTAAACAGTCGCATTCATTCATGAATGCAATTTCCCGAAAAGGAACAGTTAATTTACTGTTTAAGATAATTATTCAAGACTTGCTTTATTTTAAAACTAAAATGCTTGATTGCATTTCAAATCATGAATGACTCGAATGCTGTGTGATGACATGAACAAATGAATGATTGATTGATACAGTAGCCTATAGAAGTATTGAAAAATACAGTACCAGTCAAAAGTTTGGACACACCTACTCATTCAAGGGTTTTTCTTTATTTGTACCATTTTCTACATTGTAGAATAATAGTGAAGACATCAAAACTATGAAATAACACATGGAGTCATGTAGTAAGCAAAGACAAGTGTTAAATATATTTTATATTTGAAATTCTTCAAAGCAGCCACCCTTTGCCTTGATGACAGCTTTAAACACTCTTGGCATTCTCTGAACCAGCTTTGTGAGGTAGTCACCTAGAACGTGTTTTATAATTAACAGGTGTGCCTTGTTAAAAGTTTATTTGTGGAATTTCTTTCCTTCAGTTGTGTTGTGACAAGGTATGGGTAATACACAGAAGATAATAATTTGTTTTTTTTACAAAATAGGGCTGTGTCAAGAACAGCACAAATAAGCAAAGACAAACAACAGTCCATCATTACTTTAAGACATGAAGGTCAGTGAAGACGGAACATTTCAAGAACTTGGAAAGTTTGTGCAGCCGCAAAAACCATCAAGCGCTATGATGAAACTGGCTCTCATGAGGAACACCAGAGGAAAGGAAGACCCAGAGTTACCTCTACTAAAGAGGATAAGTTAATTCGAGTTACCAGCCTCAGAAATTGCAGCCCAAATAAGTGCTTCAGAGTTCAAGTAACAGACACAGATCAACTGTTCAGAGGAGACTGCGTGAATCAGGCCTTCATGGGCGAATTGCTGCAAAGAAACCACTACTAAATGACACCAATAAGAGACTTGCTTGGGCCAAGAAACGCGAGCAATGGACATTAGACCGGTGGAAATCTGTCCTTTGGTCTGATGAGTCCAAATTTGAGATTTTTGGTTCCAACCGCCATGTCTTTGTGAGATGCAGAGTAGTTGAACGGATGACCTCTGCATGTTTGGTTCCCACCGTGAAGCACGGAGGAGGAGGTGTGATGGTGCTTTGCTGGGTGACACTGTCAGTGATTTATTTAGAATTCAAGGCACACTTGACCAGCATGGCTACCAAAGCATTCTGCAGTGATATGCCATCCCATCTGGTTTGCGCTTAGTGGGACTATCATTTGTTATTCAACAGGATAATGACCCAACACCTACAGGCTGTGTAAGGGCTATTTGACCAAGAAGGAGAGTGATGGAGTGCTGCATCAGATGACCTGGCCCCCACAATCACCCAACCTCAACCCAATTGAGATGGTTTGGGATGAATTGGAACGCAGTGAAGGAAAAGCAGCCAACAAAATTTCCTTCAAGACTGTTGGAAAAGCATTCCAGGTGAAGCTGGTTGAGAGAATGCCAAGAGTGTGCAAAGCTGTCAATGCTGTTAACCCTTTAGGTGGCAATAATTGCTAAAACACACATAGGGCCTTATTATCCCATTTCAAGAAACTAGAGCTGTGTTCGAATACTGATACTAACTGCACTATTTGTGACGTAAATTGAGTATGTAGTATGCTTAATGGTCAAAGTATTGATATAGTTAGTATGACAAAAGTTCCCGGATGTCGTACTACATCCGCCAAAATACAAAGTAAACAAGCAGTGCACACTATTTCCGTGCTTTTAGGGCACATAATGCAATTCAGATTTGAAGAAAATTGCAGAAAATATGCAGCAGAAGTCTGACGAGAGCAGATACAAATTCATTGCTTTAACTAATTATGACAAATGTTTAAAAACTTTTCAAATAAGTCACACGTTATGTTTGCTGACAATGTGTTAGCTACGCTATCCTTACAAACCGCATAGCATTACAGCAGTATGTACCGGTATATTAGCTAGACACCTAAAGTATATTTGGCTACTAACACATTGAACCGTATATTAACTAAATGCTATATAACTAACTACCCAACGTTTATTGACTTGATTATTTATGTCATTCTTAGCTTAGCTAAGTGGTATAGTCGTTGTGCGTTCTCAATGGACATTGTAAATGAAGTCGTAAGATGTCTAGCTAGTAATTTGTTATGCTAACAAGCTAGCAAAAAGTTGCATAGCAACAGCATCAACTTCCAGTAGACAGGTGAAAGGCTAGAATGCGCAACTGAAAGGATACAGCTCATTTACAGTATACTAAAATGAACTAATAGTATATAGTATATACTCATTAAGTACGTAGTATACAGTATGTTAGTATGGGTATTCGAACACAGCTTAGGTGCAGGTATATATAGGCGTACAGTAATACCCATAAACAAGGGGATGAATTTCATGTCACAAGGCTGTGTTGATATCTGAATGTATACAATAGGAGATCAACTATGATGTGATTACATAAGAATATGCTCTGACATATTATACCAATCTATCTTCAATGCATGTTGTTTTTGAAACAGACAATGGGTGGGTGAGTACTGTAGGTAACACCTATGTAAAGAACAATATGGAAAGGAAGAGGTCTCAAAGATAGAGTATTTTGTGTTCTTCTCTGACACAGATGGTGCTCTCAAATTTTCGTCCCTCTCCACCACAGCCAGACACTGCTCTTTATTGGTCTGAACTGTAATATCACAAAGGATCAATAGTGAGATTCCCCAAATACAGCCATCCTGTTCTTTGTTTACCTTTGTGTTATTTCACTTTTTGAAAACAGCAGGTCTCCGTGACAACTTGAACTGGACATAAATGCTCATAAAAACAAAAAATAACAAAACTTGAACTAGTAAATCTTAACTAGTTATCTTATAACACATCACAGAATCCCAAATTGACCCAGCTAGGCCTTAGGGTGAAGGGCAGTGCTCCATAACTGGAGGCCCACGGGCCAAACTTAAGGGCTCTCCAATCCTGTTTCTGAAGAGCTAGCATCCTGTAGGTTTTCACTCCAACGCTAATCTAGCACACCTGATTCTAATAATTAGCTGGTTGATGGGTTGAAACGAAAACCTAAAGGAGGGTAGCTCTCCAGGAACAGGGTTGGAGAGTCCTGGTTTAGTATCTGGTTAAGAGTTAAAGTTTTGAAAAAGTAATGCGATTCAATAAAAAGACCACTGAAATTGTTTATTATTTCAATATATTGTGATGTAGGTCTATGAAGTGCTTCGTTCCGTTTCTGCATGTGCATTCCTACTATTCATTTCTGCATCAATATCGTACAAACAATGAGGTACAGGCTGTTTTTTTGTGTATAAAATATGGCTGACAATATTTGGGTGCCATTCCGCCATTGTGAGTATTCAAATATCCCCTATGCATTACCTATTGATTATTAACCAGATGCAGAGTGGTGAAAAAGCAGATAAGATTTAACAGATGGACTTTAAACAACCACAGTAAAATTAAATTAGGTCATAATTGGGCTGCGGCCAGACTTTCTGCTCCAGAGTACGAATAATTCAATAAAAACAAATTGAGTCATAAAACAACCAGAATGCATTGAGGCGGTGTATGATTCATATTCTGACCACTGGATCAACTTCTATTTATATAATAATAATAAACATTGCGCTACAGTATGAGAAAAAGATGACTGACAATAGCCAGGAGTTTGAATCGTAAACATCAATTTCTCTTGAAAAAATAATAAAGTTATTTCAAATCTATTACAACCAGGACAATCTGGAGAGTCCCCTGCTGACTACAGACCCATTAGTTTAATAAATTGTGAAAATAAAATAAATAATAATGCTCATTAGCAATAGACTGGCAAAAGTCATCATACTTATTAGTCAAACAGGGTTTATGAAAAATGTACACTTACAAATACAAGAACATTCTTATCCAAGATGGCGTAGCAGTCAGACGTCTTTGTCTTGTCCCATGTATATATGTTATATATTTTTCTTCGCATTCTTTTTAATATTTTTCCTAAACCTCAACTTCAAAATACTCTCCTGCAACCCGCCTCACCCAATGTGGTGTGGATCTGTTTTTTTTCTTAAGTATTTCTATTTACCTCCGAACTGGAATACCTCAACTGAAGCTAGCTAACTAGCTATAAGCTATCAGTCAGCTAACCACTGATAGCGGTCATCAGCTAACCTTTAGCTCGGAAAGCTCTCGCCAGTTTGTACAACGCGTTTCAAACCAGAGCATACCGGACCTATTTTTCTCCCCATATCCCCGGATTCCTACCGCAAACGCTGAACCTTTTCATCTGGATCATCGCAGCTAGCTAACCGCAACCCGGGTTGACTACTCCTGGCTAACGTTTCCATCCTGGAGCTAGCACCAACTAGCCTGGAGCAAGCCCATAATAGACCCATCTCCAAGCTTTGGCTCCTGGGCTATTCCTGAAGCCCACTCCTCGGCTACAATATCCGGACCCCTTCTACTGCCGGTACGGGGCACGGAACCCCGCCGATCCTTCACGACTGGAATACCGACATAATCTGCCGAAGGATCCAAACAGGCCCCTGAAGGCCCATTCTGCTAACCGCGTCCTGCTAGCTATCTAGGCATATTGGACTGTTAGCTGATCCATCGGCCAGTTTCTTGACCACTATACCCATTTTGCCAATTGGACTTGGACCCCTCTGCTACTTGGAACCCTACTAATTTCAAGACTGGTCTATCGACGTCACCGCACGAGGAGGCAAAAACAGACTTTCCCCCATCGCGACGTCCATCTAAGGCCCTTATGCTAGCTTGCTAGCCCCGGCCTGCTAGCTGTCCAAATCGCCGTGTCCCCAGCCAACCCAACCACTCACTGGACACATACGATCACTTGGCTACGCATGCCTCCAGATGAGCTTCAATGCCATACAACTCTCCTTCCGTAGCCTCCAACTGCTCTTAAATGCAAGTAAAACTAAATGCATGCGCTTCAACCGATCGCTGCCTGCACCTGCCCGCCCAGCATCACTACTCTGGACGGTTCTGACTTAGAATATGTGGACAACTACAAATACCTAGGTGTCTGGTTAGACTGTAAACTCTCCTTCCAGACTCACATTAAACATCTCCAATCCAAAATGAAATCTAGAATCGGCTTGCTATTTCGCATTCAATCACGCTGCCAAACATACCCTCATACCCTTTTGATTTTCCCATGATGTCAAGCAAATAAGCACTGAGTTTGAAGGTAGGCTTTGAAATACATCCACAGGTACACCTCCAATAGGCTAATTTACATAATTTGAGTCAATCTGACGCTTCTAAAGCCATGACATTTTCTGCAATTTTCCAAGCTGTTTAAAGGTACAGTCAACTTAGTGTATGTAAACTTCTGACCCACTGGAATTATGATACAGTGAATTACACGTGACAATCTGTCTGTAAACAATTGTTGGAAAAATGACTTGTCATGCAAAGTAGTCGTGCCCAAAAGTTTTGAGAATGACACAAATATACATTTTCACAGTCTGCTGCCTCAGTTTGTATGATGGCAATTTGCATATACTCCAGAATGTTATGAAGAGTGATCAGATTAATTGCAAAGTCCCTCTTTGCCATGCAAATTAACTGAATCCCCCCCCCAAAAATCCACTGCATTTCAGCCCTGCCACAAAAGGACCAGCTGACATGTCAGTGATTCTCTCGTTAACACAGGTGTGAGTGTTGACAAGGACAAGGCTGGAGATCACTCTGCCATGCTGATTGAGTTCAAATAACAGACTGGAAACTTCAAAAAGGAGGGTGGTGCTTGGAATCATTGTTCTTCCTCTGTCAACCATGGTTACCTGCAAGGAAACACGTGCCGTCATCATTGCTTTGCTCAAAAAGGGCTTCACAGGCAAGGATATTGCTGCCAGTAAGATTGCACCTAAATCAACCATTTATCGGATCATCAAGAACTTCAAGGAGAGCGGTTCAATTGTTGTGAAGAAGGCTTCAGGGCGCACAAGAAAGTCCAGCAAGCGCCACGACCATCTCCTAAAGTTGATTCAGCTGCGGGATCGGGGCACCACCAGTACAGAGCTTGCTCAGGAATGGCAGCAGGCAGGTGTGAGTGCATCTGCACGCACAGTGAGGCCAAGACTTTTGGAGGATGGCCTGGTGTCAAGAAGGGCGGCAAAGAAGCCACTTCTCTCCAGGAAAAACATCAGGGAAAGACTGATATTCTGCAAAAGGTACAGGGATTGGACTGCTGAGGACTGGGGTGAAGTCATTTTCTCTGTTGAATTCCCTTTCCGATTGTTTGGGGCATCCGGAAAAAAGCTTGTCCGGAGAAGACAAGGTGAGCGCTACCAACAGTAAAGCATCCTGAGACCATTCATGTGTGGGGTTGCTTCTCAGCTAAGGGAGTGGGCTCACTCACAATTTTGCCTAACACAGCCATGAATAAAGAATGGTACCAACACATCCTCCGAGAGCAACTTCTCCCAACCATCCAAGAACAGTTTGGGGACGAACAATGCCTATTCCAGCATGATGGAGCACCTTGCCATAAGGAAAAAGTGATAACTAAGTGGCCCAGGGAACAAAACATCAATATTTTGGGTCCATGGCCAGGAAACTCCCCAGACTGTAATCCCATTGAGAACTTGGTCAATCCTCAAGATGCGGGTGGACAAACAAAAACCCACAAATTCTGACAAGCTCCAAGCATTGTTTATTCAAGAATGGACTGCCATCAGTCAGGATGTGGCCCAGAAGTTAAATTGACAGCATGCCAGGGCGGATTGCAGAGGTCTTGAAAAAGAAGGGTTAACACTGCAAATATTGACTCTTTGCATCAACTTCATGTAATTGTCAATAAAAGCCTTTGACACTTATGAAATGCTTGTAATTATACTTCAGTATTCCATAGTAACATCTGACAAAAATATCTAAAGACACTGAAGCAGCAAGCTTCGTGGAAATTAATATGTGTCATTCTCAACTTTTGGCCACAACTGTAGATGTCCTAACCGACTTGCCAAAACTATAGTTTGTTAACAAGAAATTTGTGGAGTGGTTTTAAAACAAGTTTTAATGACTCCAACCTAAGTGTATGTAAACTTCATACTTCAACTGTACACACATACATACATACACATTACCAAAAAAAGAAAACAGAAAATAATTCCCCACATACTCGTGTCTATGAAGAACTTAATAAAGAATGTCATTTTAACATTATCCCATAAATTATCCAGAGCATGCTTTTACAGGTTGCACTGACTCATAAGAGCGATGAGAAATGTTGTCTCAAGGATCAATCAACTAACCAATCACCAGTCTATTATGTCAAACAGCAATACTTCTACTACAACATTCAGGTAGGTGATTAAACGTTATGTTTACAGTAAATTGCATTCATGGCACTAATAATCTGTAATCACACCCACCCCCCACACTTTTTCTTATTTTCCAACATAAAACAACTTGAAAAGCCTACTCTAAAAATAATGCATTTAAACCAAAACAAAGCACCTTTTGGAATGAACTGCTGCAATGGAAAACAATAAGGAGTTTCTTATTGGACAAGTCCAAGTTGTCCCTACCTATTTCAGACAGATTTCTTCTGTTTGGTGCATAATAAACACAACCCGGTGCTTTCCTGTCCCAGCCTACCAGGAAGCGTGTGAGAAGGATTTGGGACTATTTGAAAGCCCATGTGTTCAAGAGAAATCAGAGATGAATGACAGTGATGTAACAGGGTGCTGTGTTGTGTAATTTAGGAGACACGGATCATTACTCAGTGACCTCTAAGCAGCTTAGGGATAAAACACTACATTCTTAAAACAATCACTGGTAAAACCATCACCCTGCAGGGTTATGACAACAATCTGCCTGTCTGTCTTGTTCAGTAATTGACAAATCTGTTATTGAGGGACTAAGGAGTAGGTAGGTACAAGTTACCCATAACCTCTGGTCTTGGGTCAAATAATTCCAAGCTCAGGCCGACCCTCAAAGATGTGGTATGCATCTCAGCTCAAGAGAGTAACCAGGACCAAACGGCTACAAATCCAGAAAGAAAAGCAGTCAAAAGTCTTCCATCTGCACATGTCATAAAAGTCATGTCATAGAGCAGTTCTGTGGTCAAGGTGGTAGATAAAGTTAAATCTAGTTTGTTAAAACACACAAGCAGACCTGTTATTTACCGATGTTACATACTGTATCTCAAAGATACAAAACTGTGCTACAGGAAGTCAACATTGTTTATTTTTTGTTATTAAAATAGACGTCAGTATTCCCAGAAGCATTTGTATTCAAAACTCCTCAAAAAACAAGTGGGATTTGGACACAGTGAACGGTTGACGTCTGTACGACCCTTGACCTGTCATTCTATTCCGCCTGCATCCGAGTGCAGCTCTCTGCTCTGAGCCATGCATCACCCAACATCGTTCACGAGCTCCTCTCCTCCCCCCTCCATATTCAGTGGACAGTACCAACAGTCTTTTGTTGCCACAGCAAAGCAGAGACACTGCTTCTTTCATGAGCAAGAGGAGTGAGTGGAAGTGGGTGAACTGCTTGAGGAGGAGGCCAGCTCTGTTGACTAACTCTGTAGATGAGGTCACTGGAACCTTACAGCGTATATGGCCAGAAGTTAATTGTCTGCCTATGACAGTTGGTGGATCGCATTACACATTTAGTGGACTACCTCTCAGATGACGTAAGGGTCACCATATAGCCAACAGCATATTAGTGGATTGCTGAAGAAAGAAGCACCATCTGATAGAGTGCATATTCCTGCCCGAGTAGTGGATAACACTGCCACAACTCTAGTTCACACTGAAGGGTTCACCTCCAGGTACAGACTCTCATTTCTGTACGTCTTCCAGGGCTGGGAATTTCCAGGACCTCACAATACGAGATTATTACCATACTTAGGTGCCAAAAAGATATGTACTGCGATTCTATACAGTGCATTCGGAAACTATTCAGACCCCTTCACTTTTTCCCAAATTTTTATTTTGCACGTTAGATATCTTTTTTTCATCCCTTCGATCTACACACAATACCCCATAAATGACAACAAAAACAGGTTTATAACAACTGAAATATAACAATTAAATAAGTATTCAGACCCTTGATGCAGTACTTTATTGAAGCACCTTCGGCAGCGATTACAGATTACAGCCTTGAGTCTTGCGTATGACGCTACAAGCTTGGCACACCTATATTTGGGGAGTTTCTCCCATTCTTCTCTGCAGATCCTCTCAGGCGCTCTCAGGTTGGATGGGGAGCATTGCTGCACAGCCATTTTCAGGTCTCTCCAGAGATGTTCGATCGAGTTCAGGTCCGGGCTCTGGCTGGGACACTCCAGGGTGTTGAGATTTGTGCCGAAGCCCCTCCTGCGTTGTCTTGGCTGTGTGCATAGGGTCGTTGTCCTGTTGGAAGGTGAACCTTCACCCCAGTCAGATCGCTCTGTTCATCTTTCCCTCAATCCTCACTATTCTGATTGGTGGAGTGCTGCAGAGATGGGAGAAGGCAACCATCTCCACAGAGGAACTCTGGAGCTCTGTCAGAGTGACCATCGGGTTCTTGGTCACCTCCCTGACCAAGGCCCTTTTCCCCCCGATTCCTCAGTTTGGAGGGCGGCCAGCTCTAGGAAGAGTCTTTTTACAAACTTCTTCCATTTAAGAATGATGGAGGCCACTGTGTTCTTGGGGACCTTCAATGCTACAGAAATGTTTTGGTACCCTTCCTCAGATCGGTGCCAACACAATCCTGTCTCGGAGCTCTACGGACAATTCCTTCGACCTCATGGCTTGGTTTTTGCTCTGACATGCACTGTCAACTGTGGGACCTTTATGTAGACTGGTGTGTGCCTTTCCAAATCAGGTCCAATCAATTAAATTTACCACAGGTGGATTCCAATCTAATTGTAGAAACATCAAGGGTGATCAATGGTAACAGGATTTTTTTACATTTAAAAACAAATATGAATTAACTTTGTCATTATGGGATATTGTGTGTAGATTGATGAAGAAAACAATTAATTGAATCCATTTTAGAATGGCTGTAGAAAGGCTGTAAAGTAACAAAATGTGGGAAAAGTGAAGGGTTATGAATACTTTCCGAATGCATTGTATGTATTACGATTCGATACTGTGATTTTATTGCGATTCGTTGTCCCAAACATATTGCTCACCATGTGTGTGCTGCGGAGGGACAAGAGAGCCTTGAGAAAACAAGCTTTGATCAGTAATGGAAATGAAAACAAATTGTGTCCCTATTGATATTATTGAGAACAAGCTATGAAAGAAAAGTACTGAAGTTTTGGTGCAGGAACAGCAAAAAAAGAACAAAAATATTGCAATATAGTCAAAAATAATATCCGATATGTAACTATCGATTTCTTCCCCCATCAGTCACTCCTCCCTGCTCTCTCCCCTCTGTCTCAATAAAACAAAACCTTAAAATTCATAATAATACTATGTAGAAATGTAAACAGTAGCATTCCTTAAGATTCTGTTCATAGAGGTTTGTGGTATACATCATCTACCAGATTAACATTTCAAAGCGGAGCGACAAATATGAGCAAACAAACAATAACCACCATGTGAAACAGATGGAAGTTTAGGTCTAACAGAAGAAACTCGTCTGCTGCAGCAATCATTTGAATATAACATTGTAGACCTCACCGTTGTCCAATTCTTTTTTTTAACTAGGCAAGTCAGTTAAGAACAAATTCTTATTTACAATGACGGCCTACACTGGCCAAACCATAACGACGCTGGGCCAATTGTGCGCCGCCCTATGTGATACAGCCCAGGATCGAACCAGGGTCTGTAGTGAGGCCTCTAGCACTGCGATGCAGTGCCTTAGACCGCTGCACCTCTCCGGATGAAGACATAAGTGAGTATTCTGATTAGCTGTTGAAAGCCCTCACAGTAAATGGCTTGTCTAAAGCCCAGACAGAAATAAATATCAAGAGCAGAGAACATAAGAGCGCCAAGATATACCTCAAACTGAAGAGAGACAAGAAAAATGAGAGGGAGAGAGTAATAAAGGAGGAGAGAGGCCAAGACCGAGTCAATAATACAAAAAACAAAAGGAAAGTGATTTGAACGACGTGACATAAGACCGGCAGACATGCAGTACAGAAGGGGTTGGCTGAGATTATTGTTTTTTTTAAACAGAGTCATCTTGACCTAGCAGGAGAGGAAACAGTTAATCACTCTAAAGGGGATCAGAGAGAAGCAATGCTGCACATGGCAGAACAAACAGTGGAGGCAGCCTGGTACTTCCAACGTTGACCTTGACCACCTAAGCCTACAGAGAGAGACCGCATGCACAGCACTCCTCAGACGGGTGTCCTTGTTTGCCCGTTCAGATATTTATTATAACACTTCTTTCTCTAACTACAATTCCAGGAGCCCAGAGACTGAATACACAGAGGATGGAGATATAAAAGGACAAACGGAGACAGAAGTAAAAGCCGAGATGAACCATAGTTAAAACAGGCAACAAAAAACGTCTGTCCCAAAGTCCCATTCCCCTGCCTATCAGCAGTGACTGTCTGCATTGAACATTTGCTCAGCTTGCCTGAATAAATCAACTGCTCTCATAGAAAAATATACTCGGGTGCTTATTTTTCTTAAGTATAAGGCTTTTTAATGTACTGTACTTTCTTGCCTTCCTCTTACAAGAGTACCTTGACAATCTGGTAAAGAAAAGCCTGTTTGTTTACAGTAATTTACTCATATCTGTTCTCTCAGTGAATGATCATCACTCCACAGCACTGACCACTGAACAGCAAAGAGACTTGCTATAGCCGACCTACAGACAGTAGAGGTCGACCGATTATGATTTTTCCACGCCGATACCGATTGGAGGACTAAAAAAAGCCGATACCAATTTATTTATTTGTAATAATGACAATTACAACAATACTGAATGAACTCTTATTTTAACTTAATATAATACATCAAATCGATTTAGCCTAAAAAAATGATGAAACATGTTCAACTTGGTTTAAATAATGCAAAAACAAAGTGTTGAATAAAGTAAAAGTGCAATATGTGCCATGTAAAAAAGCTAACGTTTAAGTTCCTTGCTCAGAACATATGAAAGCTGGTGGTTCCTCTTAACATGAGTCAAATCAAATCAAATCAAATCAAATTTTATTAGTCACATACACATGGTTAGCAGATGTTAATGCGAGTGTAGCGAAATGCTTGTGCTTCTAGTTCCGACAATGCAGTAATAACCAACAGTAATCTAACCTAACAATTCCACAACTACTACCTTACACACACACACAAGTGTAAAGGGATAAAGAATATGTACATAAAGATATATGAATGAGTGGTGGTACAGAACGGCATGGCAGATGCAGTAGATGGTATAGAGTACGGTATATACATATGAGATGAGTACTGTAGGGTATGTAAACATAAAGTGGCATAGTTTAAAGTGGCTAGTGGTACATGTATTACATAAAGATGGCAAGATGCAGTAGATGATATAGAGTACAGTATATACATATGAGATGGGTAATGTAGGGTATGTAAACATTGTATTAAGTGGCATTGTTTAAAGTGGCTAGTGGTACATTTTTACATAATTTCCATCAATTCCCATTTTTAAAGTGGCTGGAGTTGAGTCAGTATGTTGGCAGCGGCCGCTAAATGTTAGTGGTGGCTGTGTAACAGTCTGATGGCCTTGAGATAGAAGCTGTTTTTCAGTCTCTCGGTCCCTGCTTTGATGCACCTGTACTGACCTCGCCTTCTGGATGATAGCGGGGTGAACAGGCAGTGGCTTGGGTGGTTGTTGTCCTTGATGATCTTTATGGCCTTCCTGTGACATCGGGTGGTGTAGGTGTCCTGGAGGGCAGGTAGTTTGCCCCTGGTGATGCGTTCTGCAGACCTCACTACCCTCTGGAGAGCCTTACGGTTGTGGGCGGAGCAGTTGCCGTACCAGGCGGTGATACAGCCCGACAGGATGCTCTCGATTGTGCATCTGTAGAAGTTTGTGAGTGCTTTTGGTGACAAGCCGAATTTCTTCAGCCTCCTGAGGTTGAAGAGGCGCTGCTGCGCCTTCTTCACAACGCTGTCTGTGTGGGTGGACCAATTCAGTTTGTCCGTGATGTGTACACCGAGGAACTTAAAACTTTCCACCTTCTCCACTACTGACCCGTCGATGTGGATAGGGGGGTGCTCCCTCTGCTGTTTCCTGAAGTCCACAATCATCTCCTTTGTTTTGTTGACGTTGAGTGTGAGGTTATTTTCCTGACACCACACTCCGAGGGCCCTCACCTCCTCCCTGTAGGCCGTCTCGTCGTTGTTGGTAATCAAGCCTACCACTGTAGTGTCATCCGCAAACTTGATGATTGAGTTGGAGGCGTGCATGGCCACGCAGTCGTGGGTGAACAGGGAGTACAGGAGAGGGCTCAGAACGCACCCTTGTGGGGCCCCAGTGTTGAGGATCAGCGGGGTGGAGATGTTGTTACCTACCCTCACCACCTGGGGGCGGCCCGTCAGGAAGTCCAGGACCCAGTTGCACAGGGCGGGGTCGAGACCCAGGGTCTCGAGCTTGATGACGAGTTTGGAGGGTACTATGGTGTTAAATGCTGAGCTGTAATCGATGAACAGCATTCTCACATGGGTATTCCTCTTGTCCAGATGGGTTAGGGCAGTGTGCAGTGTGGTTGCGATTGCGTCGTCTGTGGACCTATTGGGTCGGTAAGCAAATTGGAGTGGGTCTAGGGTGTCCGGTAGGGTGGAGGTGATATGGTCCTTGACTAGTCTCTCAAAGCACTTCATGATGACGGAAGTGAGTGCTACGGGGCGGTAGTCGTTTAGCTCAGTTACCTTAGCTTTCTTGGGAACAGGAACAATGGTGGCCCTCTTGAAGCATGTGGGAACAGCAGACTGGGATAAGGATTGATTGAATATGTCCGTAAACACACCAGCCAGCTGGTCTGCGCATGCTCTGAGGACGCGGCTGGGAATGCCGTCTGGGCCTGCAGCCTTGCGAGGGTTAACACGTTTAAATGTTTTACTCACCTCGGCTGCAGTGAAGGAGAGCCCGCAGGTTTTGGTAGGGGGCCGTGTCAGTGGCACTGTATTGTCCTCAAAGCGGGCAAAAAAGTTGTTTAGCCTGTCTGGGAGCAAGACATCCTGGTCCGCGACGGGGCTGGTTTTCTTTTTGTAATCCGTGATTGACTGTAGACCCTGCCACATACCTCTTGTGTCTGAGCTGTTGAATTGCGACTCGATTTTGTCTCTGTACTGAGACTTAGCCTGTTTGATTGCCTTGCGGAGAGAATAGCTACACTGTTTGTATTCGGTCATGCTTCCGGTCACCTTGCCCTGGTTAAAAGCAGTGGTTCGCGCTTTCAGTTTCACGCGAATGCTGCCGTCAATCCACGGTTTCTGGTTTGGGAATGTTTTTATCGTTGCTGTGGGTACGACATCGTCAATGCACTTCCTAATGAACTCGCTCACCGAATCAGCATATTCGTCAATATTGTTGTTGGACGCGATGCGGAACATATTCCAATCCGCGTGATCGAAGCAGTCTTGAAGCGTGGATTCAGATTGGTCGGACCAGCGTTGAACAGACCTGAGCGCGGGAGCTTGTTGTTTGAGTTTCTGTTTGTAGGCTGGAATCAACAAAATGGAGTCGTGGTCAGCTTTTCCGAAAGGGGGGCGGGGGAGGGCCTTATAAGCGTCGCGGAAATTAGTATAACAATGGTCTAGTGTTTTTCCAGCCCTGGTAGCACAATCGATATGCTGATAGAATTTAGGGAGTTTTGTTTTTAGATTAGCCTTGTTAAAATCCCCAGCTACGATGAATGCAGCCTCAGGGTGTGTGGTTTCCAGTTTACAAAGAGTCAGATAAAGTTCGTTCAGGGCCATCGATGTGTCTGCTTGGGGGGGAATATATACGGCTGTGATTATGATTGAAGAGAATTCCCTTGGTAGATAATGCGGTCGACATTTGATTGTGAGGAGTTCTAGATCAGGTGAACAGAATGACTTGAGTTCCTGTGTGTTGTTATGATGATCACACCACTTCTCGTTAATCATAAGGCATACCCCCCTGCCCCTCTTCTTACCGGAAAGATGTTTGTTTCTGTCGGCGCGATGCATGAAGAAACCAGCTGGCTGCACCGACTCCGTTAGCGTCCCTTGAGTTAGCCATGTTTCCGTGAAGCAGAGCACGTTGCAATCCCTGATGTCTCTCTGGAATGCTACCCGTGCTCGGATTTCATCAACCTTATTGTCAAGAGACTGGACATTGGCGAGTAGTATGCTAGGGAGTGGAGCGCGATGTGCCCGTCTCCGAAGCCTGACCACGAGACCGCCTCGTTTTCCCCTTTTTCGGCGTCGCACAGGGTCGCCGGCTGGGATCAGATCCATTGTATTGGGTGGAAGGCAAAACACTGGATCCGTTTCGGGAAAGTCATATTCCTGGTAGGAACGATGATGAGTTGACGTTAATCGTATATTCAGTAGTTCCTCCCGACTGTATGTAATGAAACCTAAGATTACCTGGGGTACCGATGTAAGAAATAACACGTAAAAAAACAAAATACTGCATATTTTCCAAGGAACGCGAAGCGAGGCGGCCATCTCTTTTCGGCGCCGGAAGTCACATTCAGTCTTTAATATTCCCAGGTAAGAAGTTTTAGGTTGAGGTTATAGGAATTATAGGACTATTTCTCTCTATACCATTTGTATTTCATATACCTTTGACTATTGGATGTTCTTATAGGCACTTTAGTATTGCCAGTGTAACAGTATAGCTTCCGTCCCTCTCCTCGCCCCTACCTGGGCTCGAACCAGGAACACATCGACAACAGCCACCCTCGAAGCATCGTTACCCATCGCTCCACAAAAGCCGCGGCCCTTGCAGAGCAAGGGGAACAACTACTCCAAGTCTCAGAGCGAGTGACGTTTGAAACGCTATTAGCGCGCACCCCGCTAACTAGCTAGACATTTCACATCGGTTACACCAGCCTAGTCTCGGGAGTTGATAGGTTTGAAGTCATAAACAGCTCAATGCTTGAAGCACAGCGAAGAGCTGCTGGCAAATGCACGAAAGTGCTGTTTGAATGAATGCTTACGAGCCTTTTGCTGCCTACCACCGCTCAGTCAGACTGCTCTATCAAATATCAAATCATAGACTTAATTATAACATAATAACACACAGAAATACGAGCCTTAGATCATTAATATGGTCAAATCCGGAAACTATCATTTCGAAAATAAAACGTATATTCTTTCAGTGAAATACGGAACCGTTCCGTATTTTATGTAACGGGTGTCATCCATAAGTCTAAATATTCCTGTTACATTGCACAACCTTCAATGTTATGTCATAATTACGTAAAATTAGTTCGCAACGAGCCAGGCGGCCCAGACTGTTGCATATACCCTGACTCTGCGTCCAATGAACGCAAGAGTAGCGACAAAATTTCCCTAGTTTAATATTGCCTGCTAACATGAATTTATTTTAACTAAATACGCAGGTTTACTTCTGTGTATTGATTTTAAGAAAGGCATTGATGTTCATGGTTAGGGTACATTCGTGCAATGATTATGCTTTTTTCGCAAATGCGCTTTTTGTTAAATCATCCCTCGTTTGGCGAAGTTGCCTGTCTTTGTTAGGAAGAAATAGTCTTCACAGTTCGCAACGAGCCAGGCGGCCCAAACTGCTGCATATACCCCGACTCTGTTGCACAGAACGCAAGAGAAGTCTGTCAGACAGAACCAATACCATTCAGATCAAACATCACTGGAACATAATATCTAACAAAGTCACCTACCATTATCGATGGCAGCCCTTTTTCACATCAAGTATTGGCGAAGTCGCTTCTGACAGAGCTCACTTCTCTCAGACGTTGCCATTATCTAGGCTACTGCAAGTTCTACACAACCAATCTGACCACCAGACAAGGCATCCTTCATTTTCACATAGAAAAATATTCTGCTGCACAAAGGGCAAAAAAGTGGATGTATTTACACCCTGAGATATTACATATTATTTGTCATAGAGGGGCTAAAATTCTGTTTATTTGTAGTGTTTGCTTGTCAGGAAGATGTTATTAGTTCCTGTTGTTGCTTAGACACAGTGAATCCCCCTGAATTGGCTGCCTGTGTAAATGCTGCCTGTGGGGCCCATGCAGGAATCATACCCACCACAACCCTCGGGTGTATTTATTAGTAGCAGACAGCTGCAAAAAATGTAGTCTATTGCAAACCGTTTTGCTACTAAACTGTTTACCTACCTGAATTTGTCCAATATAAAACATTCATTTTCGTTGCAAAATGTTTTGCCTTTGAAGTAAAGATTTGCAACAGACAAAACATTGTCACAGAATTCAACAAATACACCCCTGGTGTTCCCAGCGTGTTCAAACTCACTGAGCCATTCAAACCACATACTATACTTTCATCATTCCTAGACTTAGATTTTACAAGTGGTCAAAATGAAGCAATCGTCCTCATGTGCATAATAACACATTGAATGATGAACAAGAGAACAGAACAAAGCTGCCCATGACATTTCACTAGCAGAATCTATATTAAAGTTCATGACAGCCAGTGAGAGTAGTTGTTTCAGCCAAACACCAACGGGTGTATTTTTACTCTCAGACACATGGTTCTCAACTACACAATTGGCTTGAAGAGGACATATTTTCTATAGCCAGGGCATCCTCCCTTCAAGATTGACAACACCCAGGGGGGTAATATGGCCAGAACACCACTCCAACCGCAGCCCAACTCTGCTAGAAGATGAATACTCCCAAAAATCTAGGCAAAAGGGCACAAATGGTTGGCTGAAGAGCAACATTTCCTGCCATTCAGCAATATTTTCCAGCCAGTAGGCAAAACCACTTCAGAAATAGCTTTGTAAAAGTGGATTTATTCCATAACTATCATTAAAAACAAAAAGGAACTTGGCCTAATGGCATAATAAAGACATCTTATCCCATTGAAACCCTCAATGATGATCACTGAAGGCCTTCTTCAATCAAAAATATTAACCCGATGTTTCCGGACTAAGAAAACACTTTCCTTGCTCTGCACTTGGGTACTTTGTTGGTTTGTCTTTGGTTACTTGTTTTGGTTGAGTGGACCCTTGGGACTCTATGAAAACTTGGCATTTCAACCACTCAATATCCCACACATCCCAAGAGTAAACCAGTGAGTATGCCAGTGATGAAAGACAGATTTTCCACTCCGTGCCCCTTGTAATCCCAGAGTGTGGCCAGATCAACAATTAATCGTCAGGGCTACTCATCAGGGCTACTGTGTGCGTCCCATATGGCATGCTATTCCCTACATGGTGCACTACTTTTGACCAGAGCCCCATGGGGGTTAGGGTTCCATTTGGGATACAGTAAATTACATCTCCCTTTAACCAGAGTCCTCCATTAAAACTGTGATTTCCATGACTTCAGCAACTCTGACTATGTCCCCTTCTCACATTCCCCTGGCTGGGCCATCTTCCATCTGATACTGCACGGGAGGAGCTCTATATGCCACACAGAGACAGGCAGGCATATACAAACATGCATATTGCTGAAACGCAGGAATACATACACCTGTGCTTATAGCTGTTCTGAGGCCAGTCAGACAGAGTTGGTGAGCCTGAGGAGCTGCCAGCCAAGTCTACTGCTGCTGCTGTCCCAACCCCCAGAATAGCCCCAGACTGACAGGCCACGGAAGCTGTAACATGAGAGCACACAGCACAGGCTGTACTACTGGTTGGCCATGACAAAACTCTCTAACCCACAGGCTAACCACTGTCTAGGCACAACCTTACATGGTTCCCTGAAACCACTGCAGGCTAGCCATAACCCAACCCACAGTACTCTCACCACGCAACAGACAAACCACTGCAGGCTAGCCATAACCCAACCCACAGTACTCTGACCACGCAACAGACAAACCACTGCAGGCTAGCCATAACCCAAACCACAGTACTCTCACCACGCAACAGACAAACCACTGCAGGCTAGCCATAACCCAACCCACAGTACTCTCACCACGCAACAGACAAACCACCTGTGGAAAAGAATGTAGCAGCACACACTTGCTTTAGCCTACAGTCACGTGGGTTCCGTCAGTCTGCACCATTCAAATTCAGATGGCACTTAGGTTCCCCCTAAACCACTCCTGACCAGCTTATAACCCTAGCCAACTGTTCCCCGACACAGCAGTCAACACACCCAGGGCAAACCTAATCCACAATATGTCATTTTTTATTGTCACATACACCGGATAGGTGCAGTGAAATGTGGTGCTTTATAGGGTCAGTCATAGTAGTACGGCGCCCCTGGAGCAAATGGGATTGAAGTGCCTTGCTCAAGGGCACAGACTTGTTTTTACCTTGTTGGCTCGGGTTTACGAACCAGAGACCTTTTAGTTACTGACCCAAAGCTCTAACCGCTAGGCTACCTGCCGCCCGCAATTCACCTACAACACTGACACGAGCGGAAAAGTGTTATCAACAATATCATCTCTCTTTCTGAAGTAATGAAGCGATTTGCAGTTCTGAAATCAGACTTATCAGATAAAGCACGAGAAACAACTTTGTTCATTGAATTGAAGTTATTATAGCACTTTACGCTCTGAGAGCATTGTTACTTCCTCCTCCCCAAAACCTATCTATTCTTCCTCTCCCACGGCTTTTCATTTTGCCCCTCCCTCACTTTATTACTTGGATTATGTCAAAGTACTTCACTCATATCAATAGTCACTCCACAGAGTCATTTCACACATGGAACAAAAGAACACACACAGTAATTATCCTGCACAGCATATAAAAGAGCAGTTACACACACACAGTAATTATCCTGCACAGCATATAAAAGAGCAGTTACACACACACAGTAATTATCCTGCACAGCATATAAAAGAGCAGTTACACACACACAGTAATTATCCTGCACAGCATATAAAAGAGCAGTTACACACACACAGTAATTATCCTGCACAGCATATAAAAGAGCAGTTACACACACACAGTAATTATCCTGCAGTAAACGCTTGGGATAATTCTAACAATTATTACATCACCTCTGTTGTAAAACAAAAACCCAAGTTGCATGTAACAAAGGAAACAAAGTGGCAGCCTCATCTAACATTCCTAGTGAGGTTTTCAGAAAGACTTAAATAACACTCCCTGCGGCACAGGGTCTAAGACACAGACAAGATGGACGGATACTCAGACAGATACACCAAGATATGGTGCCTCACAGTAGGAACATGCCATGAATCAACCCACCAGTACAATGGCTGACATTTGGGTTGAACAGAGGACAAGGAAGAGAAATGGTTGACTAGCATTTCTGTGACTGCAGGCTCGTCCATTTTATTTACCTTCACACCATGCAAGCTAATAAACGCCTCCTTACCAGCCCAAGGGAACTCAGACAGACTTGTATTGGGCAGTAAAGGCACTAGAGGTCAAACTGCACTGAACTCCTTTCTTACAATAATATTATTATTATTTGGGGGGTGCTTATATTCGTCCTGTTACACACAATTGTGTAATGGAAATAATTTTTTTGCATGTCCCAACAACCCCACTCTCAGGGGCTAAGTGCCTTGCTCAAGTGCACAGCGACAGATTTTCCACCTTGTCTCTGGTATTCAAACCAGCGACCTTTCGGTTACCAACCCAGCCTTTGTTGACTGAAAAGTCACCATGTTCAAGACCTGCCTAAAATATAACTTATCTTATGGAGTGTCGCCCCTCACATTCATGTGAGACACGGAACTGCATAGATAAAAACACGTGTCAACAACATGCCATATGTCATAGGAGAATCTCCTGGAGAATTCCCTGGAGTCTAAGGTCCCTGTAGTTGGGACTATAACAAGGGGGTGAGGTTCTGGGAATGAAGGGTGTTTACCATGGAGTTGTGTTACAGCCATGTGTAGCCCCCATCCTCAGGACTTCAACAGGGCTTTTCTGATGGGTGTTTACCATGGTGTTGTGTTACAACCCTGTGTAGCCCCCATCCTCAGGACTTCAACAGGGCTTTTCGCTCTGCCATGCATACATGCATGGATATCAGCAAGAAAGGAAAGTTGTCTGTTATTAGGCCATTTTTGTCAACCCACTTTGAATGGTACAATAGCTAGGTATTGTCTATACAGTACCATTCAAAACTAGACACACCTACTCATTCAAGGGTTTTTATTTGTAACCAAAAAAGTGTGAAACAAATCAAAATACACATTTGAGATTCTTCCAAGTAGCCACCCTTTGCATTGATCGTCAGCTCTTGGCATTCTCTCAACCAGCTTCATGAGGGAGTCACCTGGAAAACATTTCAATTAACAGGTGTGCCTTGTTAAAAGTTAATTTGTGGAATTTCTTTCGTTCTTAATGCGTTTGAGCCAATCAGTTGTGTTGTGACAAGGTAAACAGAAGACAGCCCTATTTGGCAAAACACCAAGTCCATATTATGGCAAGAAGAGCTCAAATAAGCAATGCGAAACGACAGTATCATTACTTTAAGACATTACAGAAAATGTCAAGAACTTTGAAGGTTTCTTCAAGTGCAGTCGCAAAAACCATCAAGCGCTATGATGAAACTGGCTCTCATGAGTCCTCATGAGAGCCAGTTTCATCATAGCATCACAGTAAAGGAAGACCCAGAGTTACCTCTGCTGCAGAGGATAAGATCATTAGAGTTAACTGCACCTCAAAAAAATGCTTCGCAGAGCTCAAGTAACAGACACATCTCAACATCAACTGTTCAGAGGAGACTGTGTGAAGCAGGCCTTCATGGTTGAATTGCTGTACAGAAACCACTACTAAAAGGACACCAATAAGAACAAGAGACTTGCTCGGGCCAAGAAAAACACGAGCAATGGACATTAGACTGGTGGAAATCTATCCTTTGGTCTGATGAGTCCAAATTTGAGATTTTTGGTTCCAACCGCCATGTCTTTTTGAGACGCAGAGTAGGTGAACGCAGGATCTCCGCATGTGTGGTTCCCACCGTGAAGCATGGAGCAGGAGGTGTGATGGTACTTTGCTGGTGACAATGTGATTTTATTTAGAAAGAAAGGCACATTACCACAGCATTCTGCAGCAATACGCCATCCCATCTGGTTTGCGGTTAGTGGGACTATCAGTTGTTTTTCAACAGGACAATGACCCAAAATACACAGCCAGGCTGTGTAAGGGCTATTTGACCAAAAAGGAGAGTGATGGAGTGCTGAATCAGATGACCTGGCCTCCACAATCACCCGACCTCAACCCAATTGAGATGGTTTGGGATGAGTTGGACCGCAGAGTGATGGAAAAGTAGTAGGGATGCACAATAGAATCGGTGAACATATCAGAAGCAGCCGATATTAGCTAAAAATGCCAGCATCGGTATCGGCCCGATGTCAAGTTTAACGCCGAAGAGCAAATCCGATGTCAAAGCTGACGTGCATACCTATATAACGTAGTAGGGCTAGGTGATATGGCCAAAATATTATATCACTGTATTTAAAATAAATAAAAAAATGGACAGTATTTTTTGTTTTTGAACAATAAAGTTCTACTTTTGCTTTATGAGTGAGTGATCCTAGGGTGGCAACACATACATTCTAAGTGATTTCAATGAGTCTTTCTCCATTCTGTTGTTTTATACTGTTCAATTCAACCAAAACAAATTTCAGCACACTCATTTCTGCATTTCCTGCATTCAATTGCAGTGGTGGAAAAAGTACCCAATTGTCATACTTGAGTAAAAGTAAAGACACGTTAATAGAAAATTACTTACACTTTTAAGTAAAAGTCAGTCACCCAGTAAAATACTACTTGAGTAAAAGTCTGAAACTATTTGGTTTTAAATATACTTAAGTATCAAAAGTAAATGTAATTGATAAAATGTACTTAAGTATCAAAAGTAAAATGTTAAATAATTTCACATTTCTTATGTTAAGCAAACCAGATGGCACCATTTTATTTTTTTGATTTACGGATAGGCATGGACACACTCCAACATCCAGACAAAATTTACAAACAAAGCATGTGTGTTTAGTGAGTCCTCCAGATCAGAGGCAGTAGATTACCAGGGATGTTCTCTTGACAAGTGAGTGAATTGGACCATTTTCCTGTCCTGCTAAGCATTCAAAATGTAACGAGTACTTTTAGGCGTCAGGGAAAATGTATGGAGTAAAAAGTGCAGTATTTTCTTTAGGAATGTAGTGAAGTAAATGTAAAAGTTGTCAAAATAAAAATAGTAAAGTACAGATACAAAGAAAACGACTTAAGTAGTACTTGAAAGTATTTTTACACCACTGCTCAATTAAAAATTTCTACACTGCCACGTAGGGCTGCACGATATGGGCAAATAATCTAGGACTTATTTTTAACCAAATGATGCAACTGCGATTTGACTTGCGAATTAGAGCAAAACTGTTGGAATCATGGCAATATAATGACTATTCTAATTCTATAGTTAGAATATAATAGCGGGCACTTTGAATACAGTGTTGTTTGAGATGACAACGAATTAAAATGCTAGGGAGGCGTTGTGACAGGGTAGGAACTAAAGTGTTGATAAGCGTTTCCTAGGGGATCCTATTAGTGATGGGCATTCCCGGCTCTTTTCAGTGATCCGGCTCATTTGGCTCCCAAACGGCTCTTTGAAAAAAATATGTTTTGTATTTTTTCAAGTCAAACAGTTTGTGAAAGTTTGACTATGATTGGTGTGAAAACAATTCTAATTAAATGATATAATACTCTACCTTAAACACAATGTATTTAAAAATGCATTGATTTGTTATGAAAAAGAATGCTATTAAACATTTGCATTTAAAGTATAACTTAAAGTGCATATAAATCTAACCATTCAAAATGAATACAATCTGAACACCATAATAGAATATTGCACCTTAAAGAAAAATAAGTTTGCAAAACTGCAGCATCCCACAAATTGAAATAATTGTAAAAAAGGAGGATGCTATTACACGTGTGCATTTAAAGTAAAACTTTATTGTATATAAAAAGTGAATATAAATGTAACAATTCAAAACGAATACAATCTGAACAATATAATAGAATATTGCAGCTTATCAAAGAAAAATAAATGTGCAAAACTGCAGCATCCCACTTAAAATATTAAACTGGTCCCTCTTTTCTCTCTTCTTTATTGCCATGTTATAACCAGCAACACTGACCATATTTGCTTTTATGAGAGATTTACATTCAGAAACGTAAGCCGCCTTGAGGGGCTGATGCGGTTTCTTCTCCCAGTAATTTTGTGTCCCGTTTTTGAGAAGACCCTCTCAGAGGGAACGGATGTGGCCACTACACAGAGTCTCCCTGTCATTACTTTAGTAAACCGTGGGTAGACAGGGGTCTTGTTCTTCCACCTGCTCAGCGGATCTGCAGCTCATTGGAGGGGCTCCTCCAAATAGGATCGGACCTCCATTATGGCATCTGCCGAGGGATTCCTTTGCGCTGCATCCCCAGATGCTCTCTCATCGAACAACATCCAGACAGCAGACGTTTGTGGCACTACTGCTGGTGCTTCTGCTCCATCTGACCCCTCTTCTTCCTGTTGCCCTGGTGCCTGAGCCAGCTGACTGCTGGGGCTGTCCCTCCCTGCTGCTGAGGTTATTCTTTGAAGTGCCTCATCAATCGCTCTGGCATCACTGAAGGCTAACTTCTTAAACCTTGGCTCAAGTGCAGCAGTTTCTGATAGCGGGTGATTATATTCCATCATGTGGAACTTTGTCTATTGATCAACATAGGGTGCCCATCAACTCTGTGGTTACATTTGCTTCTCTCTGGCGGCTGGCTGTGATTCGCTGCAGACCTTTACACAGGAGTATCATTTTTGAGGCTCTCACAGCTGAAGAGAGAGAACAGTAACTTATTAGTTCAGGTTCATGTTCTGTCTACTGATACTACATTCTCATCTACTGCTCATATACATATATAATAATGGATTAAATAATGATGTAGTAATAACTGCTTACTGTACCTCTCTCCATTGATCTCCACAGCGACCTGCTCAAAGGGTTCCAGAACTCGGCACACCTCCTCTACCACCTCCCATTACTCTTGGGTCAGAGCATCAACAGGTGCATTGACAATGGCCAGGGTAGAGATGATGGCATCCTTTTACTCAAGAAACCGCTTCAACATATAAAATGTTGAATTCCACCTTGTAGTGCAGTCTTGTTTAGGCCTCAGCTCAGGCATCCCCATCTGGCGTTGTGTAGACTTTAGTTTTTCAGCACCTACTGTGCTCCTGTGGAAGTATTCCACAGCTGCTTTCACTTTGTCCACAGTGGGCTTCATCACCTTCAGAGCATCTCTTACAATCAGGTTGATTGTGTGGGCAAGACATGGATGATGGGCCATTTTAAAATATTCATGGCTTTGGTTATGTTAGCTGCATTGTCACTAACACAACAGACCCCTTTTCCATCTACTTGCCATTCTCTGGCCACTCAACAGTTCCTCTGCCAAGTTCTGGGAGGTGTGTCTGTCGATGAACTCAAAGCAGTCCAGAAGGACAGCTAGACATCGAAAAATCTTCAATGAAGTGACATGCAACCGACATGTAAGAAGTGGTTACCCTTGATGTCCAGCAGTCAGTGGTAAGGCAAATTGCAGTAGCTTTTTGGACTCTTTCGCCGCACTGAAGCCTGTGTGCTCTCGTACAGTTGTGGAATAAGTGATTTTGAAAGGGTTTTCCTGCTTGGAATTGTGTACATTGGATTTAGACGATTGCTATAATTTCTAAAACCTCGGTCCTCCACGATCGAAAATGGCTGGAAATCGGTGGCAATCATTTTAGACAATGCAATATCAATTTTGGCCTTGTTTTGCTACAGACATAGACTTTGGCATAAACTGGTCCATAGAAGACTGCGTTGCTGTGGGTCGCGGAGTAGGCCTACTTGACTGAGTGGATACATCTCTACGTGTGGAGGTGCTGGCTCTATCACTAGCAGGCCCGCTAGTTTCTCGAAGCTCCGCTACAGCTAGCTTCACAGTTGGGTGCACAGTTCGCATATGCCGGTGTAGGTTGTGCGTAGAACCGGATTTATATGAGATTTTGTTTTGGCAAATTCTACACTGTGCTCTAACATTGTCAACATTATTAAAATGCATCCAAATGCTACTGTGCTTCCGACTAATTTTCCAGCTGTTTTCACAGCTGTCCTTCCTCTCTCTCCTCGGCTGCTAAGTGTGTGACTGAGTGAGTTGGCTCGGCCCTCCCTCAAGCATCTTTGGTTCATTGGTTGACACTGCACGTCTGATTGACAGGAATAACAGGTGAGGCATTTAGGCATATATAATTTTTTTTCTTTCGTTCTTTGAATTAGTCAATTCTATTCATTTATAATCAATTTGATTATTCATATCTTAATTTTAGCAGCTAACAATTAGCATCTCACAAGATTTAGGGCAACTTGCTAAGAAAAGACAAATTAGTTCATTGCTGATGTAAGAAACACAAACTAACTAGGCATTAACCATGCAGACGGAACTCAAGTGTCTTGTGGTTGAGGAACATCAAATGCACTCCTTGAGTGATAGGGGGCGAGCTAGGTCGGTGTGGAAAGTGGCATGGAGAGAAAGAGCGGAGAGAGATGACTCAAGTAGCGAAGTAAACTATAAAAATTGACATTACACATGGTGTATCACATTTAACAAATCAAACATTCAAATACCGGTATAGAAGGTAAAGTAAAAACGCAAACCGGTCCCTGCATCAATACCGGTATATCATAAAATATGTTAGATCGCCCAGCCCTATAACATGACATAACGACACCACGTAAAATTTTGCACTACACGTGCAACACAGCATTCTGAACCTAGCCCACACAATGTCTGCTGTGTGGATCGAGCAGTTAACAAGTCGAGCAGCCATTTGAAAGAGTAAGAAAATTTCACAAAGACAACTCAAAAGGCGAAATCCATTAAAGCCAAGATAACGGAATTCATTGCCCTTGACAATCAACCGTTCTCTGTCGTGGGTGTTGGCTTTCGCCGACTGGTCGAGCACCGGTACACACTACCAAGTGCGCTATTTTTCAGATGTTGCCCTACCGTTCACGACATACATACTATGGAACGCCGTTTGGGTCTTTGTGTGTCAAAAGAGATGCACGTCAAATAACACTATTTGACGCGTCAAATAACACAGTTATATTATAGAATGTTGTGTGTTCTGAATTTGCACGTGCAAGCCAAGCGCCACCACTACTTTTTATTTATTTTATCTTTATTTAACTAGGCAAGTCAGTTTAGAACAAGTTCTTATTTTCGATCTTGCAACCTTTCGGTTACTAGTCCAATGCTCTAACCACTAGGCTACCTGCCACCTATCAGTATCAGTAGCACCTGTACAAAAAAGTCTACAAGGAAACAAAAACACCAGCCACGAATGATGTGTTTACAAAACCATGTTGGTAATAAAGCATTATTTGTTCGACCGCAACTTCTAGGGTAGCTAGCTAGTTTTAGCTTGGTACCTAGCTAGCACCAATACAACCAGCCTGAAAACAATGACCAGTAGAAACTGCAGTCATTTTCATTATTCTTAGCAATGATTTGGGAATCCTTGTGCGTGAGTATTAGCTAGGTAGCCACTTGTTGTTCACCTATTGAAATTGAACTTAAGTTCATGAAAATACATGGCTAGCCAGCTACGTAACCCTGTTGCCCAAAGCTAACGTTATAAGCAACCAGCTAGCTTTATCTGGCTAGTGAGGCTCGACCAGACCGAGTTGTGTGTTATGAAGCAAGCCAAAATAAGGATTAGGCACAAGAGTGGAATTTGCGGTTTGCCTTCAAAATAAAAGTACCTATTTGAAAGTGAATCAGACTAGATAATGTTAAACAAGTTTGGAATGTGATGCAATGAAATGGTGCTTCAGTCTACTCAGTGACACCCAGAGAACACAACTGTGAAGAGTTTGCGCAAATATTACCGTAATAGCTCTTATCACAGGACTGTGACTGTGTGAAATCACCTCCCCAGTTAGCCTATTGTGTGTGTTAACAATCATATTGCACTGTACAGATTTACTTAAGGATTGGGGATCAATGAAATGGGGTATCAGTCTACTCAATACTAGAGGTCGACCGATTATGATTTAACGCCGATACAGATAACTGGAGGACCAAAAAAAAGCCGATTATAAAAAAAAATTAAAAAAAAAAATCGGCCGATTTTTTTACATTTGTAATAATGACAATTACAACAATACTGAATGAACACTTATTTTAACTTAATATCAATAAAATCAATTTAGCCTCAAATATATAATGAAACATGTTCAATTTGGTTTAAATAATGCAAAAACAAAGTGTTGGAGAAAGTAAAAGTGCAATATGTGCCATGTAAGAAAGCTAACGTTTAAGTTCCTTGCTCAGAACATGAGTACATATGAAAGCTGGTGGTTCCTTTTAACATGAGTCTTCAATATTCCCAGGTAAGAAGTTTTAGGTTGTAGTTATTATAGGAATTATAGGACTATTTCTCTCTATACCATTTATATTTCATATACCTTTGACTATTGGATGTTGTTATAGGCACTATAGTATTGCCAGTGTAACAGTATAGCTTCCCGTCCCTCTCCTCGCTCCTACCTGGTGTTCACCTGGTTAATATTGCCTGCTAACCTGGATTTCTTTTAGCTAAATATGCAGGTTTAAAAATATATACTTCTGTGTATTGATTTTAAGGAAGGCATTGATGTTTATGGGTAGGTACAGTCGTGCAACGATTGTGCTTTTTTGGCAAATGCGCTTTTGTTAAATCATCCCCCGCTTGTTGGCTGTCTTTGTTAGGAAGAAATAGTCTTCACACAGTTTGCAATGAGCTAGGCGGCCCAAACTGCTGCATATACCTGACTCTGTTGCAAGAGAAGTGACACCATTTATCCTAGTTAAAATAAATTCATGTTAGCAGGCAATATTAACTAAATATGCAGGTTTAAAAATATATACTTGTATATTGATTTTAAGAAAGGCATTGATGTTTATGGTTAGGTACACATTGGAGCAACGACAGTCCTTTTTCGCGAATGCCACCGCACCGATTATATGCAACGCAGGACACGCTAGATAAACTAGTAATATCATCAACCATGTGTAGTTAACTAGCGATTATGATTGATTGATTGTTTTTTTATAAGATAAGTTTAATGCTAGCTAGCAACTTACCTTGGCTTCTTACTGCATTCACATAACAGGCAGGCTCCTCGTGGAGTGCAATGTAATCAGGTGGTTAGAGCGTTGGACTAGTTAACTAAGGTTGCAAGATTGAATCCCTGAGCTGACAAGGTAAAAATCTGTCGTTCTGCCCCTGAACAAGGCAGTTAACCCACTGTTCCTAGGCCGTCATTGAAAATAAGAATGTGTTCTTAACTGACTTGCCTAGTTAAAGTTGTAAAAAAATATATATATATTTTTTTTTTTTAATTTAAAATCGGCAAAATCGGTGTCCAAACATACAGATTTCCGATTGTTATGAAAACTTGAAATCAGCCCTAATTAAAAATCGGCCATTCCGATTAAATCGGTCGACCTCTACTCAATATCTTTATTCCCAACATCCTCCTCTGTTATCAGAATCCAAAATATCCACGCAGTATTATTTTTCCTCTGGAATAGTGTTCAATACACATAGGTTGATAATAAATGTGGCTCAATTCACAGCTGTTTCATAGTCCCGCATTAAGAGCTACGACGCTAATGTTCTGTGGGTGTCACCGAGTAGACTGATACCCCATGTCATTGATCCACAATCCATAGATAAGGCTGTACAGTGAAATAAGTACGACCCCAATACAATTCTAAAGTATAATACATCCAGTGTGATTTCAACAGATTCGTTAATTTGACAATTATTGTCTTTTGTTGATTTTATATAACATTCTAACCTCATTTAGCATGATCTATTCAATTATGGCATAATTCCACTATCTGTATTCATTTGCATCACTGTCAATGACAAACTTTTATTTTGAAGGCTAACCGCAAAGTCCACTATCATGAATAATCCTTATGGTGTCTAGCTTCACATAGATGGGTCCGACCACCATTAATCAAATAAGAACTGTTTTATGAATTAGGGTTATTTTAGATGACACCCATCTATATAGTTAGCTGGCTAACTAACTACATCTACTGAAACAGATTGTCGTTTTGCTATGTTTTTGGGGAAGAACATTGTTAGCATCCATGAGCTAGCTAGCTTTCTTTATGATCAGCACTGTAGGTGCGCGAGACAACTTTACCAGCATCATAGTATACGTATCGATCAATCGTTGTGACATATGAAATACGAGTGTTAGTGTAATCCATGTGTAATAACTACGTAAAAAAAATTATAAACACGTTAAAGGATTATTCTCAAATGATTACCTCGCCTGGTTCACCAACTACTTATCAGATAGAGTTCAGTGTGTCAAATTGGTGGGCCTGTTGTCCGGACCTCTGGCAGTATCTATGGGGGTGCCACAGGGTTGAATTCTCGGGCCGACTCGCTTCTCTGTAAACATCAATGATGTTGAACTTGCTGCTGGTGATTATTTGATCCACCTCTACACAGACGATACCATTCTGTATACATCTGGCCCTTCTTTGGACACTTAACAAACCTCCAGACGAGCTTCAATGCCATACAACTCTCCTTCCGTGGCCTCCAACTGCTCTTAAATGCAAGTAAAACTAAATGCATCCTCTTCAACCGATCGCTGCACGCACCTGCCTGCCCGTCCAGCATCACTACACTGGACGGTTCTGACTTAGAATATGTGGACAACTACAAATACCTAGGTGTCTGGTGTGGTGGCTTATTTCTGCATTACCAAACGAGGAGAGTAAAACTTCACACACCAGTCAGAGTTATACTTAAACTACATCTTTAATAATAATAAGAGCTTTGCAATAGCATTTGACTTTCAATGATGCGCCATCTCTAATGAACCATTGAAAGTGACAACAGAAAAGTACAAAGATCGTTTATAGCCAAGATACACCCCTCTCAACCTACATGTCGAACCACAGATATTAGGAACACTTCACAAAGGGACTTTTTAATTGATAAAGGAGTATCCCTTAGATAACATTCGCTATAAATTATTATTCAGTTTGGTCCCTAAGACGAGGTTCTAATCTCGTTCCTGGTACTTCATAGCACAGAACCATTACCTCATCCAATGGCATAACTCAATTGTCAACTCTAGATACTCCCATCTAAAGTAAAACCCCTTCTTGACCCCTCTCCTGGACAAACTCACTGAGGTGAGTGAGCCTCTATGTCATACACTATCCCAGGATAAGTGCAGGATAAGTGCAACATCGGAGAGGACATACAATGGTTCCAGACACTGCCATACACCTCCCCCCAATGCCAAAGGAGGGAGTGACTTGCGCACAGACATTGTGGAGACAAGTAATTGGTTCCCCCTTAATCACGCCACCCCTTCACATGGTTTAACAGATACATTCACATATGAAGACAATGTTCCATCATGTCCTCTTCCCTTTCTGATATTCTGCATAGCACCAGAGATATGTAAAAGACAAGCCTGACCTCTCCCCTCTCTGGGCCCCAAGTGACTGAGCACCAGCTGAGGGAAGAAATGCAACTGCCAACACTAGTCTATTAGAAATACATTCTAATAAAAAGTATATCACTTAATATTATGCAGATAAGACATCTTAATTACTTGTGTTACCCAACTAATTCTGATTCATCCACCACACTTGTTAGACTGTAAACTCTCCTTCCAGACTCAGATTAAACATTTCCAATCCAAAATTAAATCTAGAATTGGCTTCCTATTTCGCAACAAAGCATCCTTCACTCATGCTGCCAAACATACCCTCGTAAAACTGACCATCCTACCGATCCTCGACTTCGGCCCTGTCATCTACAAAATAGCCTCCAACACTCTACTCAACAAATTGGATGCAGTCTATCACAGTGCCATCCGTTTTGTCACCAAAGCCCCATATACTACCCACCACTGCAACCTGCACGCTCTCGTTGGCTGGCCCTCGCTTCATACTCGTCGCCAAACCCACTGGCTCCAGGTCATCTACAAGTCTCTGCCAGGTAAAGCCCCGCCTTAACTCAACTCATTGGTCACCATAGCAGCACCCCACTCATAGCACGCGCTCCAGTAGGTATATCTCACTGGTCACCCCCATAGCCAATTCTTCCTTTGGCAGCCTTTCCTTCCAGTTCTCTGCTGCCAAGGACTGGAACGAACTGCAAAAATCCCTGAAGCTGGAGACTCATATCTCCCTCACTAGCTTTAAGCACCAGCTGTCAGAGCAGCTCACAGATCACTGCACCTGTAAATAGCCCATCCAACTACCTCATCCCCATACTGTATTTATTTATTTATCTTGCTCCTTTGCGCCCCGGTATCTCTACTTGCACATTCATCTTCTGCACATTCAACCATTCCGGTGTTTAATTGCTATATTGTAATTACTTCGCCACCATGCCCTATTTATTGCCTTACCTCCCTTATCCTACCTCATTTGCACATGCTGTATATAGACTTTTTCTACTGTATTATTGATTGTATGTTTGTTTATTCCATGTGTAACTCTGTTGTTGTATGTGTCGAACTGCTTTGCTTTATCTTGGCCAGGTCGCAGTTGCCAATTAGAAATGTTTCTCAACTAGCCTACCTGGTTAAATAAAGGTGAAATACATTTTTTTTTTTTTATTATGTGACGTGCAGTCATATTCAGGTCCTGATTGGTCAAATGGTGTTATTCGACACGTCAAAGTGTTATTTGACGTGTATCTTTTTTTTGACACGTAAAGACCCAAATGGCGTTCCATAGAAATCCTGGTTGAGAATGAAACGACTGAACAAATGAACAACGAAACAGCACAGCAAGTAAGTGAAAGAAATAGGTTTTGATTATGTTTTCCTGGTAAATGGGGAAATATGCCAACAAAATAACTTTTTGGTCAGTGTGGTGTGTGTAACCTTCACTTAACTAGGCAAGTCAGTTAAGAACAAATTCTTATTTACAATGACGGCCAAACCCGGAAGACGCTGTGTCAATTGTGCGCCGCCCTATGGGACTCCCAACCACGTCCGGATGTGATAGCCTGGATTCAAACCAGGGACTGTAGTGACGCCTCTTGCACTGAGATGCAGTGCCTTAGACCGCTGCGTCCATGTGTGTGTGTTAATTATAACTGTACTAGAATGCTTAAAAATTTGAAGTATCGGTATTGTTTTTTTTGTCAAGGAAAATATTGGATATTGGTATCGGCCAAAAATGTCCTATCGGTGCGTCACTAAAAAGAAGCCAACAAGTACTCGGCACATGTGGGAACTCCTTCAAGAGTGTTGGAAAAGCATTCCTCATGAAGCTGGTTGAGAGAATGCCAAAAGTGTGCAAAGCTATCAAAGGCAAACGGTGGCCACTTTGAAGAATCTAAAATATATTTTGATTTGTTTAACACTTTTTTGGTTACTACATGATTTCATGCGTGTTATTTCATAGTTTTGGTGTCTTCACTATTATTCTACAATGTAGAAAATAGTAAAAATAAAGAAAAACCCTTGAATGAGTAGTTGTTCAAACTTTTGACTGGTACTGTAAATGAAATGCTACTGTAACAAAACTAGCATCGAGGTTAAAAAAAAATTCAGACACTTTAAACGGATAGTTCACAGTTATTGCTCTGTGCTGAAAGTGCTATATCTTGAAAAATTGACTGCTGACATGCACATTTTTGGTGGATTAATAAACAAAACACTAAGAGTTGAGTGAACTATAAATTCAACACTTCCACACACAGTGTGTACTTCGTGTATGTGCAACAGTTCAGTTATATGGTATTAATAACCTAGTAATAAAGAACACAACTCCAGTACATCTCCTCAACCACCTGGGAGTCCAAACAGTCCCCCTGGTAGTAGCGAGGATATTCAGACCTCTTTTCTCAGGGTCTCCAGCACAACACACCCCGTTCCTAATGACCTTGTCACCCAACATCTGTCTGCCTCAACTCTCACCGCATTCCACTATTTGCTGAACCACACACACACACACACACACACACACACACACACACACACACACACACACACACACACACACACACACACACACACACACACACACACACACACACACACACACACACACACACACACACACACACACACACACACACACACACACACACACACACACACAGAGAGAGAGCAAAAGAGACACAACCTCCTAAGGAGGTCAGAGAGGTTTAGTCTGAAAAACAACATCAACACGCAAAAGTTCAAGTCACACAAAACCAATGTCCCTTTGGGCAATAGGAATCCTCAAGAGAGGTTCCACTTCCAAATGGCCCCCTGTTCACCTTGTAACCTCTGGTGCATTGACAGTGGAACTACATGTCCTCTCTAGTAAGATCTTTAGCAGGCGTTGAACCCTTACACCCTTCTCCTTCTCAATGGGGATTCAGAGTCCTGTGTTGAAATTTTCTAATGCTGGACAGAAACAGACCTTTTTCTGTAGGGTTCGTATTCCTATCCAAACTGGCTTCAGTAGCCCCAAGACTCTATTTAAGATATATGTAACGTCAACACCGACCTAGGAGTCAGACCCGGAAATGTATCAGTTTTGTATGTTTAAACTTTTAAAATAGATAGCTGCAATAGCCTATGTATTGGATATAGGCCTATGCCGGTAATAGCCATTACATCATGACCTTCTACTTACTTAGAAATAAATGATCCTAACAAAGACGGTGAATACTAAATACAGTGAGGGACAGGGAAAACTAAGAAAAATGTGACTGCAGAAGGCCCACAGAGCTTAACTGCGAGTGGTTTACATCGACAGTACATTCTCACTGCACAGGCCTATACCTACCTATACAGTGACACACTGACATCACTTATCATGTAGTGACCAGGACACATTTCCCGAGACAAGGCCTTATGTACGTCTCCACCGGTATACCGTTCATTAATTAGCCTACCAGTTCTCTTCAACTCACTCTTGACTTTGGCATCTGGACAAAGGCTTAACGAGTGTTTGTATACAGTCGCTAAAACAAATATGGATAGGCTTGCAAACTTGGCTAGCTACTTCTGTTGGTGCAGGTTAATAAAGGACGCAGCATATGTTCAAAACAAATGGGTAAAGTCATATGAATGATAGGACTGCAGGCAGAACAAGTGTCCTCAGATGCTAGCTAGCTACAGTATCACTGGAAACTTTCTTCTAGCTGGCACTTTAATTACCTCCATTCTTTGCCTGAGGAGGAGGAATCATTAGCTTTGTTTGGTATGACAAGACTTCTGTTGTGGTAATCGTCACGTCTGACTTTAGGTTGAACGAAACCATAGGATGAGGGGAAAACAAGTCCACCTAAGTTATACTCCATCTTGGCTTTAATAAAAGTTTGTATTAAGCAATAAGGGATGAAGGGGTGTGGTATATGGCCAATATACCACAGCTAAGGGCTGTCCTTAAGCATGACTCAATGCGGCGTGCCTGGATACAGCCCTTAGTCATGGTATATTGGCCATATACCACAAACCCCTGAGGTGCCTTACTGTTATTATAAACTGGTTACCAACGTAATTAGAGCCATAAATGTTTTCAGCTAATCAGCATTCAGGGGACGAACTACCAAGTTTATAATACAACATATATCATGCCTCCATCCAACACCACATGATAAAGAGAATGAAAGAGAACAGACAGATACATTTCTGAAATTCTCTTTACCCAGGTAGGTTGAAAAACAAAATTAGAGCAGATCTTTTAACAGAACACCAAATTGAATGTGGATATCAAGCTGCGATTACATAACAAGGCATAAATAATTCAAAAGCGCCGACATCTAGGTAAACCCCAGCAGCAGATTAAAATTCCACTGCTGTAGTGTACTGTAGACAGTAAAAACACAGCTAGAGCCCACAGCCCACACAATACAAGGGCTTGAGAAGCACCACTAGCCACCAACCAAAACACTCCTGTCGGAACCAACTGATCCAATATAGTGTCTTACCCAGAGAGGTGCAACATTATACATGTATTACTGGAGATAATACGTGTTCTATTAATAGTGTGGTCTTACCTTAGAACCTTCAGAAGAAGTTAAATCACCTATGGTCCAATTCCACCGTAGGGCCATGATCTTTGATAATAGTCTGATACGTCCCTCTGTAATATCACTTTGCCATTGCAGCCAGTGTGTGAGGACTGTAGTGTGGACTAGAGCTGGACCAGTGTTGGATTGGATGAGAAGGCCGAAATTAAAGATCCATCCTGTAATGACATCGCCCCCCCACCATAGAGAGCCAGAGGAGTTCTTAAACAGATTGACAGTTAATCCTCTTAACCTCTAAACCATTCACTGACACTGGATGTCCCTTATGGACAGCCCCGACTGGCTAGCTGCTAAAACAACGGGCTGGGTAATTACAGGCAGGCAGTGATGACATCACAACAAGGAGTCCTTCAGTGTTTGGGGGGAAATGGATACAATTGGGACTGATGATGTACAGTGGGAGAGAGTGAGAAGGTTTATTAACTTGGTGTTCTGTACACAAGACATTTTAAGCTTTATCTCTAGGGTGAGAGAAAAGCTAAATCCGGCAATTTGATCCTCTTTCCCTCAGTTTCTTCCTTAAAGGACATGTGTTTATTATGGTGAAATTCAAGAAAATAATGCAGCTCAACCCCCCAGACCATTACATAAGACGTATAAGGCAACGGAATAACAGATCAGGCACACCTTGGATGATGTATAACACTAGCTATGTTCCTAGCCTCAATACAACATGGTTAATATTCTGAAACTGGGTCCAATCTCTCATTGTCAATTCATTGCTTGAATATTACAATCACTTGGAAGTGCGAAAGATTGGAGAAAAATGATGGACTTGGAAAGAGCTGTATGATAGGTTAAGGAGAGGAGTGTAGCCCTTCACAACTCATTAGAATCACAAAAGGAAAAACCACAACATGATTAGTGTCCAAATAAGAATCAACACAGTCCATGTCTCTCACACAAGGGAAATCAGGCATACAACAGGGGGATTGAGGAGCAGAAAACAAGCTGTTCAGATCTAGAACGAGCCAACCGACATAAAAAAAACATGGCTGTATAAACACCCGGAAAACATTTCAGTACTAGTGTTGAAAGGAGGATACTTTCAGATGGCATTGTGATAGAGTTGACTAACACTGTGCTAGTCTGGTATTGAAATCCAAAAGGTAAAAACATCCTTTTCTCAATCATCCCACCAAGATGTTTCAAATCCATCACTTCATTTTAGGACATTGTGTGAAATAGTCTGCGCTATAATTGCAGAGGTCCGGGATCGGTTTTATTCCCATTCCTGTATTCCTCTTGTGAGTGAAAACGTCTGCCAAGTCAGCCCATATTTCATCAAATCAAAACATCTCTCTCCAAATGAGAAGTCAGTTTTCTTTACCAGGACTCTTTCCAACACAGTAGCCTCCTCGTTCCAGGACCTTTCCTTATATGCCAAACATCCATTACTGTAGCCATATCTGGCCGGACCACCAGGCGCAGTTTACATGAGGTAAGTGTAGACAGAGACAGTCCTGCTAAGAAGATGCAGCTGGACTGATATAAACACAGAGTTCAATTAAATCAAAGGAAACACCTCTTTGTGTTTCCTTTGTCATTCAGTAGTCTTTTCCCCCAAATAAAATAATGATTTTGGGGTACCGTAAAAACCTGCTACTACCAGTTAAGACTCAGAGATTTTTAGAATAAGAAGTGTGTGTGTATGTGTCCCTGTATGTGCATGCGTGAGCAGTTGTTAGTAAACAACGAGTGCATAAACACCGCTAGGGCTTGTGTTCCGTTTGAATAGAGGCCCTCAGTCCAACACAAAACCAGCCTGAGTAGATGATGACACAGATAAGCCACTCTTCCCAGAAGCCTTTCCCTCTTTCACCCCCTTAAGGGTATGACGTAAGTCACAGGTCAGGGGTTAGGCTATGTCCCCAACGGTGGTCACCTGACATAGATTTAGAGGGGTAAAGGTGCATTGACGAGTTGAATTAGCTCTGGGTAGGAGTCACCCTTAAATACAGATCTAGTATCAGACTACCCTACTCCCAATATAAGCCTTAGACATTAGGCAGGGAAAAAATATAACTGATCCTGAATAAGCGGTTAGGTGCAATTTCCACCTACACCTGTTTGATCGGGGGTCTGAGCAGCAAAAGATGGGTTTTAGAGGTGACTTATATGCAATATTCAAAATCTAATCCTATCTCCAACCCTACCTATCCTGTAGATCTTTAAGGATCATATGTTCAAGCAACATTGGCTTTACCTTGCGTTACAATTGTCAGGGTGTAAATTTTGCCATATTGCTTAAACCTATCCAGTAATTTCAGATCTACAGGAGTACTTAACCCTTAAGTGGTGGGGCTAAGGATCGATTTGGAATTCAACAGTAGTTTTGTCGAGCCAATGAGTGAATGGTGACTCAGACAAGTGTTTGAAATGTTGCAGATCCTGAACACACCCCCTGGTTAGATCAGCAAGGTTAAACTCTAAACCAATTGAGCTGATCAGAACCAGTGAAACCAGTCTGAACTGGGAATGCAATCCAATTATAAGCTATTTAAAAGAGTATTGTCTATCTAATTTACTTTGTTCTCAGTAGCATCATTGCCAGGCAAGCCTCAGGCAAAGAGTATTTTCTATTTCCTCAAACAATGCACATCTTAGGAGTTTAATGTCTAACTCTTACCTAATGGTTGTCAATCAATATGTAAAGAGTGCTTCTTTTTCATACACACTAGTGCCGGGACAATACCAGTATCGTAATATTTAATAACCTGAGGTATATTATTATTATATCTGGAGTACTTCTCCTGTCTTATCCGGTGTCCTGTGTGAATTTAAGTATGCTCTCTCTAATTCTCTCTCTCATAGGACCTGAGCCCTAGGACCATGCCTCAGGACTACCTGGCATGATGACTCCTTGCTGTCCCCAGTCCGCCTGGCCGTGCTGCTGCTCCAGTTTCAACTGTTCTGCCTGCGACTATGGAACCCTGACCTGTTCACCGGACGTGCTACCTGTCCCAGACCTGCTGTTTTCAACTCTCTAGAGACCGCAGGAGCGGTAGAGATACTCTTAATGATCGGCTATGAAAAGCCAACTGACATTTACTCCTGAGGTGCTGACTTGCTGCACCCTCGACAACTACTGTGATTATTATTATTTGACCATGCTGGTCATTTATGAACATTTGAACATCTTGGCCATGTTCTGTTATAATCTCCACCCGGCACAGCCAGAAGAGGACTGGCCACCCCTCATAGCCTGGTTCCTCTCTAGGTTTCTTCCTAGGTTTTGGCCTTTCTAGGGAGTTTTTCCTAGCCACCGTGCTTCGACACCTGCATTGCTTGCTGTTTGGAGTTTTAGGCTGGGTTTCTGTACAGCACTTTGAGATATCAGCTGATGTAAGAAGGGCTATATAAATAAATTTGATTTGATATAAAATATTGTTTGGAAAATAAATAAATGTTTCCAACATTTGGGCTGTTTTCTTAAAGAAGTTTAATCCACTTTGTGTTTTGTTTCCTTAACATTATACTAATGAGTATCGTCCCAACCTTAGCACTCACACACAAGGCTACAGATTTATGTTTAAAGTGTCAGGGGGTGCTCTTCCCTTCGAAAAAGCCTGGATATATTTACCCAAAACACTTCAACACCAAAGGATAACCTGGGAATGTCAAACAATAACTTCTCTCTACGACAACAAAGCAAAGCAGTGGATATTCAGAATGTAGGCTATTGCATATGCTCAGCTGTTGAGGACCTTGTGCATATTGCATATTGAGCATGGATGGCAAGTGAGCAGAATTGAATGGAAGAATCTCAGTGTTGTGAATATGAATTGTCCTTTCAGTACATAGTCCATATCCCCAGCCCGACTTCATGCTGACATTTTTCCCAAAGCTGAGCCATGTCATAAACAGTAATCATTAGGGATGCTTTGCAGGTTGCTATGAAAAAAAGACTGAAACATGAAGTAGCCTTTGTTATCACACAACACACCAGGAACTGGCGAGAGATCAATTTGCCCTCACTAATTGTCTTGGGGACTTCCAATATCCCCCTGACAGCTAACCATATGAATCTAATCAGCATACTGTGTCACTATTAGGCTACTGGGAGTATCACTAATCAAAAAAGAATTTTAAATGACAAAACTGTGGACAGCTCGGCATAAACGTAAAATGAGACACTAAATGGCCAAAAGTAGGTGGACACCCCTTCAAATTAGTGAATTTGGCTATTTCAGCCACTCCTGTTGCTGACAGGTGTATAAAATAAAATAAATCGAGCACACAGCCATCCAATCTCCATAGACAAACATTGGTAGTAGAATGGCCCATACTGAAGAGCTCAGTGACCTTCAACATGGCACCGTCATAGGATGCCTCCTTTCCAACAAGTCAGTTCGTCAAATTTCTGCCCTTCTAGAGCTGCCCCGGTCAATTGTAAGTGGTAGGCCACATAAGCTCACAGAAAGGGACCGTGTCTAAAAATTGTCTGTCCTTGGTTGCAACACTCACTACCGAGTTACAAACTGCCTCCGGAAGCAAAGAAAGCACAATAACTTTGTCGGGAGCTTCATGAAATGGATTTCCATGTCTGACCAGTGGCACACAAGCCTAAGATCACCATGCGCAACGCCAAGTGTTGGCTGGAGTGGTGTAAAGCTCATTGCCATTGGACTCTGGAGCAGTGGTTCCCAACCAGGGGTACAAGGGCCCCTGGGGATACTCGGCCTATCCACAGGGGGTACTTGGGAAGACTCATGAGACTATAGGTCTACTAGTAAAATGCACATGAGGGGGTACTTCAGGCAGAGCAAAACTCAGTTGGTGGTACAGTAACCAAAAAATGTTGGGAATCACTGCTCTGGAGTGATGAATCACACTTCACCATCTGGCAGTCTGACAGACAAATATGGGTTTGGCAGATGCCAGGAGAACACTACCTGCACGAATGCATAGTGTCACTGTAAAGTTTGGTGGAGGATGAATAATGGTCTGAGGCTGATTTTCATGGTTCGGGCTAGGCCCCTTAGCTCCAGTGAAGGGAAATATTAACACTACAGCATACAATGACATTCTAGACGATGCTGTGCTTCCAACTTTGTGGCAACAGTTTGGGTTAGGCCCTTTCCTGTTTCTGCATGACAATATCCCAGTGCACAAAGCGAAGTCCATACAAAAATGGTTTGTTAAGATCGATGTGGAAGAACTTGACTGGCCTGCACAGAGCCCTGACCTCAACCCCATCAAACACCTTGGGAAGAATTGGAACTCAGACTGCAAGCCAGGCCTAATCGCCCAACATCAGTGCCCAACCTCACTAATGTTCTTGTGAATGAATGGAAGCAAGTCCCCGCAGCGATGTTCCAGCATCTAGTGGAAAGCCTTCCCAGAAGAATGGAGGCTGTTATAGAAGCAAAGGGGGGACAAATCCACATTAATGCCCATGATTTTGTAATGAGATGTTCGACAAGCAGATGTCCACATACTTTTGGTCATGTAGTGTAGATCCCTCTGTAGTCTAAATAATATTATAGTAAAATATTAAGCAACTTGATTTCGTATTTCCCACATCAGTGCACATACGCAGCAAGGCATGGTTATCAATTGCGAGGGCACACACACACACACTCTTGCCCTTCAAACCACTTCACCCAAAACCATTGACATTATATAGGCTAATTTAAACGTTTAATGGGTAAATTACACGTTTGCACTCTTTACCATTTCGTCGTCTCCTTCTTCCCCATATTCTTTATTCCCCGGTTCCACCTCGTCGTCTGCCGCACTCTTTTCTTCTTTCCCTTCTGCTTTTATAGTTTCGAAGTCTGAAGCGTGTTGGTCGTTGAAATCATCGTCATATTGGTGCTCTTCTTGTATGCCTTCTCCCTCTGACAAGGTTTCAGACCCTGAAGAGGACTGGCTCCCGCTGTCGTTTCCAAACAAGTGTTGTTCCTCCATAATGTTTAAATGTAGTCTACAGACACCTATCACGCCAGCATGTCAAAGTCACCGCGTAGGCTAATGTCTACCTGCACACCTGTCCTTTGAAGTCATGTTGAGGATTTGTTGCACCGACACCATTGGAAAGTTCCATTCAGTGGAAGTCCAGGGGCTACGACACAGCCGTCTGTCTCATCGGTGGCTGAGTGCAATCTGTCTGGCAAAAAGCGCCTGGAATTGGATTCATTTCATAACTCCGCCTACCAAAACATGGGAACTGACCCGCTGTGCGCCTCTTGCATTGGCCCGATGTGTAATACTCAATAAAATGAGAGACTTTTGTGAGTTTTGATCCTGTTGACACGCAGACATGAACTTGGCCACATTTTAGCAGCGGACCTTTCTTGCAAGGGTAGTAGCTGACCACTCTGTAGGGCCTATTATGGCCTCTTCCAAGGGTCTCAACCTTGATATGCTATGGGACTGGGAGAAAGTGCACTTTCAATGGGTTTCTACTTTCAACTCCCCCAGTCTCTCAGGCCTGTGTTGGGTGTGCTTTTCGTTTAGATTGTTCAATGTTCTTTTATCCCATTATTATTGTTTGCTAAACTACTTTATCACTTTGTTTGCTGTGTTTTGTTTCTGATTTCTGACTCACATACTAAAATGAATTAGATGCCTCTTAAGTACTACCCACACACACATACACTGATGAGGAGAATAGGGCACTGGGATCGTTTGAAATAGTGATAAACAACTGAAAAACGGGGGTCTGATTCATTTGAGGTATTGAGTAATAATGTGTGATGTTCAGGACTTGTTGCCGCAATCATGATTTTCAATCTTTACACAAGATGGATGCAACCAGCTCCAGAGCCTCTAGAAGTGGGTAAACATGCTGTTATTTGGGTGTAGTCATTAGCCTTTGACAGAACTGTCTCTGGGAAACTGTATCTGTCCTGTCCTACCTGTTTTGTTTATGCAAATACCATACAAACCACCAAGCCCCCAATACTGAATAACCTTATTCTAAAGAAGAGGTTCAATCTCAACCTCTGGAGGGTTGAAAACCGAACTGGTACCTACCAATGCTGACCCCAAATGAACTCATAGTTTACAAGTTCCTGGTACGCAAGGGATGGGGAAACATTGCTTTAAAACCTGCCATCTACTTTCTGCATGTGTCTGTTTTCTATCTTCTCTCAGTCCCTGTTCCACAGTTGTACACCACAACTGTTTGCCAGACCAGACTAGTTCTGAATACCAATTTAGTTGATTTGCAGTTGTACTATAGAGACCTCTCTTATTTACTTGACGTACTGGTCCAAAGGTGATCCAGCTATGACATCACCAAATAAGGCAACTGTTTATAGGCTTTCCAATTCCAGTCCTTGAGACCTACTGAGGTCGGCAATATGTTGTTCCAGCCCAGCACTAAAGCACATTTCAAACAATCAACTTAGTCTTAGACCATGAGAAGAGGAATTTGGTGTGTTAGTGCTGGGCCAGAACAAAATGTGCACCCCTGTGGAGCCCCCCCCAACGCAAATCCAACTCATTTGAATCACCATGTTTGCTACCCTTTAGATTGGGATCCAAACTGAAACCACTGTTTGTTTCGCTATAGTTTCACTATTGAATTCAATTTCGATTACAGGCTAGCTACACTGTGTTGTGTTCCTTCCTAGTCTGTTCTCTTAGCCCTGAGCATAAGCTGATTTAAACAGCACCCTACAGTGCGCTGCACATTGTCAGAAGTCTGAAGTTCACCATGACTATGGCTTGCTAAACTGCCTGTCTGCTATCGATCTATTTCAGGCTACATTACCAAATATCTTCTTATGTGGAAAGTTTCCATGCTAATAATTTCTGCAGGCAAACACTTACACTGCTGAGGCAAAGATACTGCAACGGCTTGTAATGTCCTACACCTTTTTGTGCTTAGCAATGATGATAACTCAATGATACTGAGTTTTTAGCTGACACATTTTTGAAAAATAATGTAGTTGTGTTTATTGAAGCCATTGTATTATTCAACATCTCTTGTAATCTTGTTATTTTTTACATTTACCTATCCCCTTTCAGAGGAAGGTTAGGGAGAAATTATTTTGTTATTTGTCATATTGAATATGGTGTTATGGCGCAATGCTCAATGGTCTGCTTGTTGACATTTGTGCTATCATGTTGTCCACTAGGGGGTAGTGTCAAGCAATAGAATATGTGCAAAATACAGTGTGGGTAATTGGGAGTGTGGGTAATGTTCCCCCTATTTACATGGTTGTGTGTCAGAGGTGAGGGATGACAAGCCAGTGTTTAAGAAGAGGCATCTGGTGTGGGAGGAGGACATGCAGATGCACTCCAAGTTCCTGGACAGAAAGGTGACATATTTGTCTTTCCCTACAACCTACCATTACCTCTTACTCTCACCTAGCCCCTTACACTTACACCACTAACCCCTAAGTTTCCAACCTGACCTGTGTGTGTGTTACAGGAGGAGTTGAAGGCAGAACATGCCTCGTACCTGCGTAAGCACCCGGACCTCGACTTATTGCGGTTGCTGTTACTACTGAAACCGAGCGGCGTCTTCATCTTCACCTGACTTCACCCTCTTTCCCTCCCGACGACCCTCGGGGGGACCTCCTCACCTTGAGGACACACACTGTGGCTGCGTCTCAATAGTCTAGTAGCTTCCTCTCACAGTCACTTTAGTGAGGACAATACTGTTCTGGTTAGCACTTGACGCTAGTATGTACAGAGACCCTCAATCATCAAATATTAATGCTTTTATGGATGTTTTGTATTTTATTTTGTGATACTGTTTTTACTGTTCTACTGTTTTTGCTTGTATTAGCTGCGCAAAAAAATTACAATCAACTCTGTACAGTTATATCAGTTGGTGTAAATAAAATGCAATTTCTTATTTTAGGTATTGTATATTTTCCATGCTTTATTTCTGTTAGGAACTTTATCCTCAAGTGTGATAATTTATCCTGACTGCTACTTTGCTTTGGCTCTGATGTGATCACCTCAGACATTTGTAAGTTATAAATTAAGGTAATGCTAGGTCTGTATGATCTGGTTTCTGAATGGAATACTTTGCTGTCAATTGGCCATTACAAAATTAGACAGGACATCATGGTTTTGATGTCCTTTAAACTTTAACCGCCAGTTTTGATTTAACCACAAAAGATTGAAGGCCATGGGCTTGTCTTGGGGGAGGGCTGAAAATGTTGCCAAGGACCATCAGGCATGGCAAGTGCTTGTTGTTGCATTATGCCCCACAGGAAGCAAAGTACTGTATAGTATATATATATATATATATATATATATATATATATATATATATATATACACTGCTCAAAAAAATAAAGGGAACACTATAATAACACATCCTAGATCTGAATGAATGAAATATTCTTATTAAATACTTTTCATAGTTGAATGTGCTGACAACAAAATCACACAAAAATTATCAATGGATATCAAATTTATCAACCCATGGAGGTTTGGATTTGGAGTCACACTCAAAATTAAAGTGGAAAACCACACTACAGGCTGATCCAACTTTGATGTAATGTCCTTAAAACAAGTCAAAATGAGGCTCAGTAGTGTGTGTGGCCTCCACGTGCCTGTATGACCTCCCTACAACGCCTGGGCATGCTCCTGATGAGGTGGCGGATGGTCTCCTGAGGGATCTCCTCCCAGACCTGGACTAAAGCATCCGTCAACTCCTGGACAGTCTGTGGTGCAACGTGGCGTTGGTGGATGGAGCGAGACATGATGTCCCAGATGTGCTCAATTGGATTCAGGTCTGGGGAACGGGCGGGCCAGTCCATAGCATCAATGCCTTCCTCTTGCAGGAACTGCTGACACACTCCAGCCACATGAGGTCTTGCATTAGGAGGAACCCAGGGCCAACCGCACCAGTATATGGTCTCACAAGGGGTCTGAGGATCTCATCTCGGTACCTAATGGCAGTCAGGCTACCTCTGGCGAGCCCATGGAGGGCTGTGCGGCCCCCCAAAGAAATGCCACCCCACACCATGACTGACCCACCGCCAAACCGGTCATGCTGGAGGATGTTGCAGGCAGCAGAACGTTCTCCATGGCGTCTCCAGACTGCCACGTCTGTCACATGTGCTCGGTGTGAACCTGCTTTCATCTGTGAAGAGCACAGGGCGCCAGTGGCGAATTTGCCAATCTTGGTGTTCTCTGGCAAATGCCAAACGTCCTGCACGGTGTTGGGCTGTAAGCACAACCCCCACCTGTGGACGTCGGGCCCTCATACCACCCTCATGGAGTCTGTTTCTGACCGTTTGAGCAGACACATGCACATTTGTGGCCTGCTGCAGGTCATTTTGCAGGGCTCTGGCAGTGCTCCTCCTTGCACAAAGGCAGAGGTAGCGGTCCTGCTGGTTGGTTGTTGCCCTCCTACGGCCTCCTCCACGTCTCCTGATGTACTGGCTTGTCTCCTGGTAGCGCCTCCATGCTCTGGACACTACGCTGACAGACACAGCAAACCTTCTTGCCACAGCTCGCATTGATGTGCCATCCTGGATGAGCTGCACTACCTGAGCCACTTGTGTGGCTTGTAGACTCCGTCTCATGCTACCACTAGAGTGAAAGCACCGCCAGCATTCAAAAGTGATCAAAACATCAGCCAGGAAGCATAGGAACTGAGAAGTGGTCTGTGGTCACCACCTGCAGAACCACTCCTTTATTGGGGGTGTCTTGCTAATTGCCTATAATGTCCACCTGTTGTCTATTCCATTTGCACAACAGCATGTGAAATGTATTGTCAATCAGTGTTGCTTCCTAAGTGGACAGTTTGATTTCACAGAAGTGTGATTGACTTGGAGTTACATTGTGTTGTTTAAGTGTTCCCTTTATTTTTTTGAGCAGTGTATATATGTATAGTCCTTGTCTCCAATGCTGATAAACCTGTGTGTAACACATGTCCTGTTGGATGTGCAATGACTATCAGCTAAATTAAACGCAAATTACAAAAGATTATAGTGTCACCAACACACTTCTTTCAGTGTAGCAGTTAGTGAGAACGTCAGAGAATACTTACCTCTGCAAACATCGCAGGAAAAGCTGTGTTTCAGAACCTGCTGCTGAAGGATATGCTGGTGGATGCTAGTCAGAGGCCACCATTGCAGGAAGGGAGTCAGCTGCAAGAACCACTTCCTTTATCTAGCTATAAACACTCTCGAGGGAAGAGGCCTTTCTCCCCACAGCTTAAAATAAATTAAAACAAATTGAGATGGAGGGCAACATCTCCTGTATATCATGTCCTTAAAAAAACATTAAATAAACATTAAACATTAATTCAATGGATTGGATATGATTTGGAAAGGCACACACCTACAGTGAGGGAAAAAAGTATTTGATCCCCTGCTGATTTTGTACGTTTGCCCACTGACAAAGAAATGATCAGTCTATAATTTTAATGGTAGGTTTATTTGAACAGTGAGAGACAGAATAACAACAAAAATATCCAGAAAAACGCATGTCAAAAATGTTATAAATTGATTTGCATTTTAATGAGGGAAATAAGTATTTGACCCCCTCTCAATCAGAAAGATTTCTGGCTCCCAGGTGTCTTTCATACAGGTAACGAGCTGAGATTAGGAGCACACTCTTAAAGGGAGTGCTCCTAATCTCAGTTTCTTACCTGTATAAAAGACACCTGTCCACAGAAGCAATCAATCAATCAGATTCCAAACTCTCCACCATGGCCAAGACCAAAGAGCTCTCCAAGGATGTCAGGGACAAGATTGTAGATCTACACAAGGCTGGAATGGGCTACAAGACCATTGCCAAGCAGCTTGGTGAGAAGGTGACAACAGTTGGTGCGATTATTCGCAAATGTAAGAAACACAAAAGAACTGTCAAACTCCCTTGGCCTAGGGCTCCATGAAAGATCTCACCTCGTGGAGTTGCAATGATCATGAGAATGGTGAGGAATCAGCCCAGAACTACACAGGAGGATCTTGTCAATGATATCAAGGCAGCTGGGACCATAGTCACCAAGAAAACAATTGGTAACACACTACGCCGTGAAGGACTGAAATCCTGCAGCGCCCGCAAGGTCCCCCTGCTCAAGAAAGCACATATACATGCCCGTCTGAAGTTTGCCAATGAACATCTGAATGATTCAGAGGACAACTGGGTGAACGTGTTGTGGTCAGACGAGACCAAAATGGAGTTCTTTGGCATCAACTCAACTTGTCGTGTTTTTTTTTTTTTTTATTATTTTTTTTTTTTTTAATTTTTTTTTACCGTTATTTTACCAGGTAAGTTGACTGAGAACACGTTCTCATTTGCAGCAACGACCTGGGGAATAGTTACAGGGGAGAGGAGGGGGATGAATGAGCCAATTGTAAACTGGGGAGTATTAGGTGACCGTGATGGTTGAGGGCCAGATTGGGAATTTAGCCAGGACACCGGGGTTAACACCCCTACTCTTACGATAAGTGCCATGGGATCTTTAATGACCTCAGAGAGTCAGGACACCCGTTTAACGTCCCATCCGAAAGACGGCACCCTACACAGAGCAGTGTCCCCAATCACTGCCCTGGGGAATTGGGATCTTTGTTTAGACCAGAGGAAAGAGTGCCTCCTACTGGCCCTCCAACACCACTTCCAGCAGCACCTGGTCTCCCATCCAGGGACTAACCAGGACCAACCCTGCTTAGCTTCAGAAGCAAGCCAGCAGTGGTATGCAGGGTGGTATGCTTGGAGGAGGAGGAATGCTGCCTATGACCCCAAGAAACCATCCCCACCGTCAAACATGGAGGTGGAAACATTATGCTTTGGGGGTGTTTTTCTGCTAAGGGGACAGGACAACTTCACCGCATCAAAGGGACGATGGACGGGGCCATGTACCGTCAAATCTTGGGTGAAAACCTCCTTCCCTCAGCCAGGGTATTGAAAATGGGTCGTGGATGGGTATTCCAGCATGACAATGACCCAAAACACACGGCCAAGGCAACAAAGGAGTGGCTCAAGAAAAAGCACATTAAGGTCCTGGAGTGGCCTAGCCAGTCTCCAGACCTTAATCCCATAGAAAATCTGTGGAGGGAGCTGAAGGTTCGAGTTGCCAAACGTCAGCCTCGAAACCTTAATGACTTGAAGAAGATCTGCAAAGAGGAGTGGGACAAAATCCCTCCTGAGATGTGTGCAAACCTGGTGGCCAACTACAAGAAACATCTGACCTCTGTGATTGCCAACAAGGGTTTTGCCACCAAGTACTAAGTAATGTTTTGCAGAAGGGTCAAATACTTATTTCCCTCATTAAAATGCAAATCAATTTATAAAATTTTTGACATGCGTTTTTCTGGATTTTTTTGTTGATATTCTGTCTCTCACTGTTCAAATAAACCTACCATTAAAATTACAGACTGATCATTTCAATGTCAGTGGGCAAACGAACAAAATCAGCAGGGGATCAAATACTTTTTTCCCTCACTGTATCTACAGTTGAAGTCAGAAGTTTACATACACTTAGGTTGGAGTTATTAAAACTTGTTTTTCAACCACTCAACAAATTTCTTGTTAACAAACTATAGTTTTGGCAAGTCGGTAAGGACATCTACTTTGTGCATGACACAAGTAATTCTTCCAACAATTGTTTAAAGACAGATTATTTCACTTATAATTCACTGTATCACAATTCCATTGGGTCAGAAGTTTACATACACTAAGTTGACTGTGCCTTTAAAAAGCTTGGAAAATTGCAGAAACTGATGTCATGGCTTTAGAAGCTTCTGATAGGCTAATTGGCATCATTTGAGTCAATTGGAGGTGTACCTGTGGATGTATTTCAAGGCCTACCTTCAAACTCAGTGCCTCTTTGCTTGACATCATGGGAAAATCAAAAGAAATCAGCCAAGACCTCAGAAAATAAATTGTAGACCTCCACACGTCTAGTTCATCCTTGGGAGAAATGTTCAAATGCCTGAAGGAACCACATTCATCTGTACAAACAATAGTACGCAGGTCCCATGGTGCGCAGGTACAATCCTATTGTACGCAGGTACAATAGTACGCACCATGGGACCAGGCAGCTGTCCTACAGCTCCTAGAGATGAACGTGTGTCACACCCTGACCATAGTTTGCTTTGTATGTTTCTATGTTTTGTTTGGTCAGGGTGTGATCTGAGTGGGCATTCTATGTTGTATGTCTAGTTTGTCTATTTCTATGTGTTGGCCTGATATGGTTCTCAATCAGAGGCAGGTGTTAGTTGTTGTCTCTGATTGGGAACCACATTTAGGTAGCCTGTTTTGTATTGTGGGGTGTGGGTGATTGTTCCTGTTATGGTGTTCCTGTGTTTGTGTTAACCATATGGGACTGTTTCGTCTTCGTTTATTTGTCGGTTTATTGTTTTTTTCCGTCGTTTCAAGTATCCTTATTAAAATGGATAGTCATCAGGCTGCATTTTGGTCCTCCTCTCTTTCTCCTAACGATGGACGTGACAGAATCACCCACCACAAAAGGACCAAGCAGCGTGGTAACGGGCAGCAGCAGCAGCAGCAGCAGCGACCGAAAGCTCGAGAGTAATGGACATGGGAGGACATTCTAGACGGCAAGGGATGTTATACATGGGAGGAGATTCTGGCTGGAAGGGATCGCCTTCCATGGGAACAGGTGGAGGCAGCCAGGAGAGCGGAGGCAGCAGGTAAAGGGAACCGGCGTTACGAAGGAACACGGCTGGCAAGGAAGCCCGAGAGGCAGCCCCAAAAATGTATTGGGGGGGGAACACGGGGAGTGTGGCTAAGTCAGGTAGGAGACCTGAGCCAACTTTCCGTGCTTACCGTGGAGAGAGATGGTCCGGGCAGGCACCGTGTTATGCAGAGATACGCACGGTGTCTCCAGTACGTGTGCATAGCCCGGTGCGGTACATAGCAGCGCCTCGTATCGGCCGGGCTAGAGTGGGCATCGAGCCAGGTGCCATGAAGCCGGCTCTACGCATCGGGTCTCCAGTGCGTCTCCTCGGGCCGGGGTACATGGCACCAGCCCTACGCATGGTGTCCCCGGTTCGCCAGCACAGCCCAGTGCGGCCTATTCCACCTCGCCGCACTGGCATGGCTACGGGGAGCATTCAGCCAGGTAGGGTTGGGCAGGCTCGGTGCTCGAGACCTGTAGTGCGCCTCCACGGTCCGGTCTATCCGGTGCCTTCTCCACGCAACAGCCCTCCTGTGACAGCCCCACGCAACAGCTCTCCTGTGGCAGCCCCACGCACCAACGTACCAGGCCTCCAGTTCCTGTTCCCCGCACTCGCCTAGAGGTGCGTGTCCCCAGCCCGGTACCACCAGTTCCGGCACCACGCACCAGGCCTACAGTGCGCCTCCAGGGTCCAGTATGCCCTGTTCCTGCTCCCCGCACTCGCCCTGAGGTGCGTGTCCCCAGCCCGGTACCACCAGTTCCGGCACCACGCACCAGGCCTACAGTGCGCACCGTCTGTCCTGAGACGCCAGAGTCGCCCGTCTGTCCTGAGCCGCCAGAGTCGCCCGTCTGTCCTGAGCCGCCTGAGTCGCCCGTCTGTCCTGAGCCGCCTGAGTCGCCCGTCTGTCCTGAGCCGCCTGAGTCGCCCGTCTGTCCTGAGCCGCCTGAGTCGCCCGTCTGTCCTGAGCCGCCTGAGTCGCCCGTCTGTCCTGAGCCGCCTGAGTCGCCCGTCTGTCCTGAGCCGCCTGAGCCGCCCTTCAGTCAGGAGCCGCCTGAGCCGCCCTTCAGTCAGGAGCCGCCTGAGCCGCCCTTCAGTCCGGTGGCGCCTGAGCCGCCCTTCAGTCCGGAGGCGCCTGAGCCGCCCTTCAGTCCGGAGGCGCCTGAGCCGCCCTTCAGTCCGGAGGCGCCTGAGCCGCCCTTCAGTCCGGAGGCGCCTGAGCCGCCCTTCAGTCCGGAGGCGCCTGAGCCGCCCTTCAGTCCGGAGGCGCCTGAGCCGCCCTTCAGTCAGGAGGCGCCTGAGCCGCCCTTCAGTCCAGAGGCGCCTGAGCCGCCCTTCAGTCCAGAGGCGCCTGAGCCGTCCTTCAGTCCAGAGGCGTCTGAGCCGCCCTTCAGTCCGGAGCTGCCCTTCAGTCCGGAGCTGCCCTTCAGTCCGGAGCTGCCCTTCAGTCCGGAGCTACCCTTCAGTCCGGAGCTGCACCTCAGTCCGGAGCTGCCCCTCAGTCCGGAGCTGCCCCTCAGTCCGGAGCTGCCCCTCAGTCCTGAGCTACACCTCAGTCCTGAGCTGCCCTTCAGTCCTGAGCTGCCCTTCAGTCCGGAGCTGCCCCTCAGTCCTGAGCTACACCTCAGTCCTGAGCTGCCCTTCAGTCCGGAGCTGCCCCTCAGTCCTGAGCTACACCTCAGTCCTGAGCTGCCCTTCAGTCCTGAGCTGCCCCTCAGTCCGGAGCTGCCCCTCAGTCCTGAGCTACACCTCAGTCCTGAGCTGCCCTTCAGTCCGGAGCTGCCCTTCAGTCCGGAGCTGCCCTTCAGTCCGGAGCTGCCCTTCAGTCCGGAGCTGCACCTCAGTCCGGAGCTGCCCCTCAGTCCGGAGCTGCCCCTCAGTCCTGAGTTGCCCCTCAGTCCGGAGCTGCCCCTCAGTCCTGAGCTACACCTCAGTCCTGAGCTGCCCTTCAGTCCTGAGCTGCCCCTCAGTCCGGAGCTGCCCCTCAGTCCTGAGCTACACCTCAGTCCTGAGCTGCCCTTCAGTCCGGAGCTGCCCTTCAGTCCGGAGCTGCCCTTCAGTCCGGAGCTGCACCTCAGTCCGGAGCTGCCCCTCAGTCCGGAGCTGCCCCTCAGTCCTGAGTTGCCCCTCAGTCCGGAGCTGCCCCTCAGTCCTGAGCTACACCTCAGTCCTGGGCTGCCTTTCAGTCCGGAGCTGCCCTTCAGTCCGGAGCTGCCCTTCAGTCCGGAGCTACCCTTCAGTCCGGAGCTGCACCTCAGTCCGGAGCTGCCCCTCAGTCCGGAGCTGCCCCTCAGTCCTGAGCTGCCCTTCAGTCCAGAGCTGCCCTTTAGTCCGGAGCTGCCCTTCAGTCCTGAGCTGCCCCTCAGTCCTGAGCTGCCCCTCAGTCCGGAGCTGCCCCTCAGTCCTGAGCTACACCTCAGTCCGGAGCTGCCCTTCATTCCGGAGCTGCCCTTCAGTCCGGAGCTGCCCTTCAGTCCTGAGCTGCCCCTCAGTCCTGAGCTGCCCCTCAGTCCGGAGCTGCCCATCAGTCCGGAGCTGCCCCTCAGTCCAGAGGCGCTCCTCAGTCCAGTGGGGCCCTTTATTAGGGTTCCCAGTTCAAGGTCGGCGGCGAGGGTCGCCGCTCCAAAGAGGTTAATCAAGCGGGTAATGACTATGGTGGAGTGGGGTCCACGTCCCGCGCCGGAGCCGCCACCGCAGAGCTGCCCACCCAGACCCTCAGCCGGAGCTGCCCACCCAGACCCTCCCCTATAGGTTTAGGTTTTGCGGCCGGAGTCCGCACCTTGGGGTGGGGAGGGGGGGTACTGTCACACCCTGACCATAGTTTGCTTTGTATGTTTCTATGTTTTGTTTGGTCAGGGTGTGATCTGAGTGGGCATTCTATGTTGTATGTCTAGTTTGTCTATTTCTATGTGTTGGCCTGATATGGTTCTCAATCAGAGGCAGGTGTTAGTTGTTGTCTCTGATTGGGAACCATATTTAGGTAGCCTGTTTTGTATTGTGGGGTGTGGGTGATTGTTCCTGTTATGGTGTTCCTGTGTTTGTGTTAACCATATGGGACTGTTTCGTCTTCGTTTATTTGTCGGTTTATTGTTTTCTTCCGTCGTTTCAAGTATCCTTATTAAAATGGATAATCATCACGCTGCATTTTGGTCCTCCTCTCTTTCTCCTAACGATGGACGTTACAACGTGCTTTGGTGTGAAAAGTGCAAAGTGCAAAGGACAGCAAAGGACCTTGTGAATATGCTGGAGGAAACAGGTACAAAAGTATCTATATCCACAGTAAAATGAGTACTATATCGACATAACCTGAAAGGCCGCTCAGCAAGGAAGAAGCCACTGCTCCAAAACCGCCATAAAAAAGCCAGATTACGGTTTGCAACTGCACATGAGGACAAAGATTGTACTTTTTGGAGAAATGTCCTCTGGTCTGATGAAACAAAAATAGAACTGTTTGGCCATAATGACCATCGTTATGTTTGGAGGAAAAAGGGGAGGCTTGCAAGCCGAAGAACACCATCCCAACCGTGATGCACGGGGGTGGCAGCATCATGTTGTGGGGGTGCTTTGCTATAGGCGGGACTGGTGCACTTCACATAATAGATGGCATCATGAGGTAGGAAAATGATGTGGATATATTGAAGCAACATCTCAAGACATCAGTCAGGAAGTTAAAGCTTGGTTGCAAATGGGTCTTCCAAATGGACAATGACCCCAAGCAAACTTCCAAAGTTGTGGCAAAATGGCTTAAGGACATCAAGGTATTGGAGTTGCCATCACAAAGACCTGACCTCAATCCTACAGAACGTTTGTGTGCAGAACTGTAAAAGCATGTGCGAGCAAGGAGGCCTACAAACCTGACTCAGTTACACCAGCTCTGTTAGGAGGAATGGGCCAAAATTCACCCAACTTATTGTGGGAAGCTTGTGGAAGGCTACCCGAAGCGTTTGACCCAAGTTAAACAATTTAAAGGCAATGCTACCAAATACTAATTGAGTGTATGTAAACTTCTGTCCACTGGGAATGTGATGAAAGAAATAAAAGCTGAAATAAATCAAACTCTCTAGTCTTCTGACATTTCACATTCTTAAAATAAAGTGGTGATCCTAACTGACCTAAAACAGAGAATTTTTACAAGGATTAAATGTCAGGAATTGTGAAAAACTGAGTTTATATGTATGTATGTAAACCTCCGACTTCAACAGTATATAAGGTCCCACAGTTGACAGTGCACGTCAGAGCAAAGACCAAGCCATGAGGTCGAAGGAATTGTCCGTAGAGCTCCGAGACAGGATTGTGTCGAGGCACAGATCTAGGGAAGGGTACCAAAAACAAACCTTCCAGAAGGACAACCATCTCTGCAGCACTCCAGCAATCAGGCCTTTATGGTAGAGTGACCAGACGGAAGCCACTCCTCAATAAAAGGCACATGACAGCCCGCTTGGAGTTTGCCAAAAGGCACCTAAAGACTCTCAGACCATGAGAAACAAGATTCTCTGGTCTGATGAGACCAAGATTGAACACTTTGGCCTGAATGCCAAGCCTCACGTCTGGAGGAAAACTGGCACTATCCCTATGGTGAAGCATTGTTGTGGCAGCATCATGCTGTAGGGATATTTTCAGCGTCAGGGACTGGGAGACTAGTCAGGATCGAGGGAAATATGAACGGAACAAAGTACAGATATATCTTTGATGAAAACCTGCTCCAGAGCTCTCAGGACCTCAGACTGGGGGGCGAAAGTTCACCTTCCGACAGGACAACGACCCTAAGCACACAGCCAAGACAACACAGGAGGGGCTTTGGGACAAGTCTCTGAATGTCCTTGAGTGGCCCAGCCAGAGCCCGGACTTGAACCTGAAGAGAACACTACCTGCATGAATGCATAGTGCCACTGTAAAGTTTGGTGGAGGAGACCTGAAAATAGCTGTGCAGCGACGCTCCCCATCCAACCTGACAGAGCTTGAAAGGATCTGCAGAGAAGAATGGGAGAACTCCCCAAATATAGCTGTGCCATGTTTGTAGGGTCATACCCAAGAAGACTCAAGGCTGTAATCGGTGCCAAAGATGCTTCAACAAAGTACTCAGTCTGAATACTTACAGTCATATGAAAAAGTTTGGGCACCCCTCTAAGGCTGCATAATAATTTACTCTGTCGTCACAGAAAATGATCGCAGTGGCATGCCATTCATTTTCTAATAAAAGCTGAGTACTGGGGTATTGTCCAGACAAAGATTTTTAGTGTAGCAATATTAAGTTGTATGAAATTAAATCAGATGTGAAAAATAGGCTATGCAAAAATGTGGGCACCCTTGTCATTCTGTTGATTTGAATACCTGTAACTACTTAGCACTGATTAATTGGAACACACAATTGGTTTGGTGAGCTCATTAAGCCTTGAACTTCATAGACAAGTGCATCCAATCATGAGAAAAGGTATTTAAGGTGGCCAATTGCAAGTTGTTGTTCTCTTTGACTCTCCTCTGAAGAGTGGCAACATGGGGGCCTCAAAACAACTCTCAAATGACCTGAAAACAAAGATTGTTCAACATTATGGTTTAGAGGAAGGCTACAAAAAGCTATCGCAGAGATTTAAGCTGTCAGTGTCCACTGTGAGGAACATAGTGAGGAAATGGAAGACCACAGGCACAGTTCTTGTTAAGGCCAGAAGTGGCACGCCAAGTAAAATATCGGAGAGGCAAAGGCGAAGGATGGTGAGAACGGTCAAAAACAGCCCACAGACCACCTCTAAAGACCTACAACATCATCTTGCAGCAGATGGTGTCACTGTGCATCGTTCAACAATTCAGCGCACTTTGCACAAGGAGAAGCTGTATGGGAGAGTGATGCGGAAGAAGCCTTTTCTGCACACACGCCACAAACAGAGTCGCTTGAGGTATGCAAACGCACATTTGGACAAGCCAGCTTCATTTTGGAATAAGGTGCTGTGGACTGATGAAACAAAGATTGAGTTATTTGGTCATAACAAGGGACGTTATGCATGGCGGCAAAAGAACACAGCGTTCCAAGAAAAACACTTGCTACCCACAGTAAAATTTGGTGTGGGTTCCATCATGCTGTGGGGCTGTGTGGCCAGTGCCGGTACTGGGAATCTTGTTAAAGTTGAGGGTCGCATGGATTCCACTCAATATCAGCAGATTCTTGGGAGTAATGTTGAAGAATCAGTCACAAAGTTGAAGTTACGCCGGCGCTGGATATTTCAACAAGACAACGACCCAAAACACTGCTCAAAATCTACCCGGGCATTTATGCAGAGGAACAAGTACAATGTTCTGGAATGGCCATCCCAGTCCCCAGACCTGAATATCATTGAGAATCTGTGGGATGATTTGAAGGCTGCTGTCCATGCTCTGCAACCATCAAACCTAACTGAACTGGAGATGTTTTGTAAGGAATAATGGTCCAAAATACCTTCATCCAGAATCCAGACACTCATTAGAGGCTATGGGAAGCGTCTAGAGGCTGTTATTTTAGCAAAAGGAGACTCTACTAAATATTCATGTGATTTTTCTATTGGAGTGCCCAAATTTATGCACCTGTCTAATTTTGTTTTGATGCATATTGCACATTTTCTGTTAATCCAATAAATCTCATTTCACTACTGAAATATTACTGTGTCCATCAGTTATTTGATAGATCAAAATGAAATTGCTGATCCAAACACCCAATTATTTATAAATGGATGTCACGTTCCTGACCTTATTTCCCTTGTTTTGTCTTTATTTAGTATGGTCAGGGCGTGAGTTGGGGTGGGCAGTCTATGTTATTTGTTTCTATGTTTAGGTTTGTTCGTTTGGCCTAATATGGTTCTCAATCAGGGGCAGGTGTTTGTCATTGTCTCTGATTGGGAACCATATTAAGGTAGGCTGTTTTCAATGTTTGTTGGTGGGTGATTGTTGCCGTGTCTGTGTTTGTTCGCCACACGGTACTGTTTTCGTTCGTTTGTTCACGTCGTTTATTGTTTTGGTATTTTGTCAAGTGTTTTTCGTCTTCGTTGCTAATATTAAAATATGTATTCAAACCACGCTGCGCTTTGGTCCGATCCTTGCTCCTCCTCAGACGAGGAGGAAGACGAGCGTTACAGAATCCCCCACCAACCATGGACCAAGCAGCGTGGTAAGCGGCAGCAGCAGCAGGAGCAGCGATCGCAGGACTTATGCAATTGGGAGGAAATTCTGGACAGCGGAGGACCCTGGGCACAACCGGGAGAATATCGCCGCCCTCGTGAAGAGCTGGAGGCAGCTAAAGCCGAGAGGCGGTGGTATGAGGAGGCAGCACGGAAGCGAGGCTGGAGGCCTGAGAGTCAGCTCCAAAAATTTCCTGGGGGGGGGCTAAAAGGGAGTGTGGCGAAGTCAGGTAGGAAACCTGCGCCAACTCCCCGTGCTTACCGTGGAGAGCGAAAGTACGGGCAGACACCGTGTTATGCGGTAAAGCGCACGGTGTCTCCTGTACGTGTGCTTAGCCCGGTGCGGTACATTCCAGCTCCACGTATCGGCCGGGCTAGAGTGGGCATCGAGCCAGGTGCCATGAAGCCGGCTCAACGTATCTGGCCTCCAGTACGTCTCCTCGGGCCGGTGTACATGGCACCAGCCTTACGCATGGTGTCCCCGGTTCGCCAGCACAGCCCAGTGCGGGCTATTCCACCTCGCTGCATTGGCCTGGCTACGGGGAGCATTAAACCAGGTAAGGTTGGGCAGGCTCGGTGCTTAAGAGCTCCTGTACGCCTTCACGGTCCGGTATATCCGGCGCCACCTTCCCGCCCCAGCCCAGTACCACCAGTGCCAACACCACGCACCAGGCTTCCAGTGTGTCTTCAGAGCCCTGTTCCTCCTCCACGCACTCGCCCTGTGGTGCGTGTCTCCAGCCCAGTACCACCAGTGCCTACACCACGCACCAAGCCTCCTGTGCGTCTCCAGAGCCCTGTGCGCCCTGTTGCTGCTCCCCGCATTAGCCTTGAAGTGCGTGTCCTTAGCCCGGTACCACCAGTTCCGGCACCACGCACCAGGCCTACTGTGCGCCTCAGCCGGCCAGAGTCTGCCGTCTGCCCAGCGCCGTCTGCGCTGCCCGTCTGCCCACCGCCGCCTGCACTGCCCGTCTGCCCAACGCCGTCTGAACTGTCCGTCTGCCCAACACAGTCTGAGCTGTCCGTCTGCCCAGCGCCGTCTGAGCTGCCCGTCTGTCCTGAGCCTTCAAAGCTGCCCATCTGTCCTGAGACTTCAAAGCCGCCCGTCTGTCCTGAGCCTTCAGAGCCGTCCGTCAGTCAGGAGCCGCTAGAGCCGTCCGTCAGTCAGGAGCAGCCAGAGCCGCCCGCCAGTCAGGAGCAGCCAGAGCCGCCCGCCAGTCAGGAGCAGCCAGAGCCGCCCGCCAGTCAGGAGCAGCCAGAGCCGCCCGCCAGTCAGGAGCAGCCAGAGCCGCCCGCCAGTCAGGAGCAGCCAGAGCCGCCCGCCAGTCAGGAGCAGCCAGAGCCGCCCGCCAGTCAGGAGCAGCCAGAGCCGCCCGCCAGTCAGGAGCAGCCAGAGCCGCCCGCCAGTCAGGAGCAGCCAGAGCCACCCGCCAGTCAGGAGCAGCCAGAGCCGCCCGCCAGTCAGGATCTGCCAGAGCCGTCAGTCAGCCAGGATCTGCCAGAGCCGTCAGTCAGCCAGGATCTGCCAGAATCGTCAGTCAGCCAGGAGCTGCCAGAGCTACCTGTCACGCCGGCGATGCCGGAATTCCCCCTCAGTCCGGAGCTGCCCCTCAGTCCGGAGCTGCCCCTCAGTCCGGTGCTGCCCCTCAGTCCGGTGCTGCCCCTCAGTCCGGTGCTGCCCCTCAGTCCGGTGCTGCCCCTCCGTCCAGAGGCGCCCATCAGTCCAGTGGGGTTAATTTGGAGGGTCACCATTATGAGGAGGCCACGGAAGCAGGGATTAACTATGGTGGGGTGGGGACCACGACCAGCGCCAGAGCCGCCACCCTGGACAGATGCCCACCCAGACCCTCCCCTATAGGTTCAGTTTTTGTGGCCGGAGTCCGCACCTTGAGGGGGGGTACTGTCACGTTCCTGACCTTATTTCCCTTGTTTTGTCTTTATTTAGTATGGTCAGGGCGTGAGTTGGGGTGGGCAGTCTATGTTATTTGTTTCTATGTTTAGGTTTGTTCGTTTGGCCTAATATGGTTCTCAATCAGGGGCAGGTGTTTGTCATTGTCTCTGATTGGGAGCCATATTAAGGTAGGCTGTTTTCAATGTTTGTTGGTGGGTGATTGTTGCCGTGTCTGTGTTTGTTCGCCACACGGTACTGTTTTCGTTCGTTTGTTCACGTCGTTTATTGTTTTGGTATTTTGTCAAGTGTTTTTCGTCTTCGTTGCTAATATTAAGATATGTATTCAAACCACGCTGCGCTTTGGTCCGATCCTTGCTCCTCCTCAGACGAGGAGGAAGACGAGTGTTACAATGGAAATCATGGAAATTGTCAGGGGTGCCCAAATTTTTTCATACGACTGTATATAAATGTGATATTTCAGTTTTTTTTGCTTTGTCATAATGGGGTATTTTGTGTAGATTGATGAGGGGGAAAAACTTTTTAATCAATTTTAGAATAACGCTCTAACAAAATTTGGAAAAAGGGCCTACCATACCAACTAGGCTAGCTAGTTACCATCTACAGAATAGACTTTCCATGCAATCTGTTGAGTTTTTGGGTGGGATTAGCTTGCACTCTAGCTAGCTAGTTTTCTAACCTTGAGTAGCTAGCTACCTAAAGCTGGCAAATTTGCTATGGTCGTGTAACGGCAGCCTTCCTCCTCTTCACGAGAAGAGAATGTGTAGCAGGGATCGGACCAACACGCAGCGTAGCCAGTGCTCAACATGTTTAATCAACGAAACTGTGAACACTTACAACAATACAAAAATAACAAACGTGGCAAACCGAAACAGTCCTCTCTGGTGAAATGAACACAAAAACAGGAAACAACCACCCACAAAATCCCAACACAAAACAAGCCACCTAAATATGATTCCCAATCAGAGACAACACAAAACACCTGCCTCAGATTGAGAACCATATTAGGCCAAACATAGAAACAGACAAACTAGACACACAACATAGAATGCCCACCCAGCTCACGTCCTGACCAACACTAAAACAAGTAAAACACACAAGAACTATGGTCAGAACGTGACAGGTCGCTACTCGCTAGCTAACATTAGCTGGGCTCGATAATCTTATCTTCCTTGAACCTTGTTCACAGTGTATCCGTGCCCTAGGGTATTCCGTGAGACACCCAGAATGTTACCATTAGCTAGCCAGATACTTGTATCAACACAAGCACTATTATCGCTAGCTGGATAACACAACAACTAGCTAGGCCTAGCTAGCTATATGCCTAAAATATAGACATCATGATGATGATAACTGGGGTTATGCTAAGTTGTCACAAATTCTTCTTCTCTGCCACAGATTCCCACACGGTCTCAGGCACCAGGGTGGAAAATGCTTACAATAAAGAAATGGATGAAACAGTTGTCGATTTCCATTGTTACTTGTAATGTTAAAAAGACAATCCAATTTTTCTAAATAGCGAGCTACCTAGTTTACTCACCATGCTATAGGCTACAGATTTGAGTCACAACTAGAATAGTTATTTTTGTTATTGAGTAGGCATATATATTGCTGTTTAATCTAATTAATCTAATTATTAATCAAACAATAAAAATACTTATTATTTTGTTAGAAATGTAAGGTCTTTTAACAAGTAGACTAAAGTAGAAGCTCATCTTTTGTTTGTAAGTATTTTCACTTGGTAATGAGTAATAAGTAATTATATAGAAATTGATCGGCAACTATAAAGTTACACTTCACTTTAAATAGCTACATTCTGTATAAAAACGAACTACAACCTATAACAGATATCTCACTTGGATGGAGCTTTCAGAAGCTGATGATTAGATTGTCAGAATGGGTAACGTACTTTGTAGGTACATAATCATTACAAGTAAGTACCGCACATTGAATATAGTTGCGGGGAGTCCCTGTAATCCTAGATTCAGATCATTCAGGCCTCTGTTGACTCATCCAGCAGTAACGCATATAATTCACTGGCTTGTATGCGAAGCAGTAATTGTTTCAAAACATATCCTACCATGTCACTGATGCGTCGTGAAACAGTGTTGTTTGATGAAGACATTGTCTGTATAGTTTTTTGGGCCTTTTCCCCCAGCATTGTCCCAGCCATATCTGCGGCAGCAGGAAGAATGAAGTTCTCCACAATAGTATGGGGCTTGCCTGTCCTAGCCACTCGGTAGCTCACCATATAAGATGCTTCTAGCCCCTTCTTATTAATCGTTTCTGTTGCTTTTATACATGTCTTACTATTCAATAGTCGTCTTATTCTCGCTCAAAAAACTCCAGTGGTATATTTTTCAAATAGTCATGTTTCGTTTCTAAATGTCTGCGCAAGAGTGAAGGTTTCCAGCAAGAGAGTAACGGTTAATGTGATTAGATGTTAATTATTGACTAGGCTACCTGTATTTGACATTGTGTTGTTATTTCGCTGAATACTAGATTATTTTATTTTATTTTTGGCAGTGAAACGAGGCTACTCAGGCGAGAAAAAAACCTCACCCAAATGTTGGAAAATATAACATTTTCCTGTTGGCAAATATAAATGTACTGTTTGAAAATATATATACATATTTTAATGTGAATCACATTTGTATTTGGCGTACCCCTGACTGCATTGCGAGTACCCCAGTTTGGGAATACCTGCGATAGAGGAAACCAAGTCTAGATTTAACTTTAGCCTGCAGCTTTGATATGTGCTGAGAGAAGGACAGTGTACCGTCTAGCCATACTCCCAAGTACTTGTATGAGGTGACTACCTCAAGCTCTAAACCCTCAGAGGTAGTAATCACACCTGTGGGGTGAGGGGCATTCTTATTACCAAACCACATGACCTATGCAGATATTACATTTACTCTGTAGTGTACTTTTTATTACATTTCTTTATTTCACCTTTATTTAACCAGGTAGGCCAGTTGAGAACAAGTTCTCATTTACAACTGCGACCTGGCCAAGATAAAGCAAAGCAGTGAGACAAAAACAACAACACAGAGTTACACATAAACAAACGTACAGTCAATAACACAATATAAAAATCTATGTACAGTGTGTGCAAATGTAGAAGATTAGGGAGGTAAGGCAATAAATAGGCCATAGAGGAAAAATAATTACACTTTAGCATTAACACTGGAGTGATAGATGTGCAGATGATGATGTGCAAGTAGAGATACTGGGGTGCAAAAAAGCAAAAAGATAAATAACAATATGGGGATGAAGTAGTTGCGTGTGCTATTTACAGATTGGCTGTGTACAGGTACAGTGATTGGTAAGCTGCTCTGACAGCTGATGCTTAAAGTTAGAGAGGGAGTCTCCAGCTTCAGTGATTTTTGCAATTCGTTCCAGTCATTGGCAGCAGAGAATTGGAAGGAAAGGTGGCCAAAGGCGGTGTTGGCTTTGGGGATGACCAGTGAAATATACCTGCTGGAGCGCGTGCTAAGGGTGAGTGTTGCTATGGTGACCAGTGAGCTGAGATAAGGCGGAGCTTTACCTAGCAAATACTTATAGATGACCTGGATCCAGTGGGTTTGGCGACGAGTATGAAGCGAGGGCCAGCCAACGAGAGCACACAGGTCACAGTGGTGGGTAGTATATGGGGCTTTGGTGACAAAACGGAGGATGGCACTGTGATAGACTACATCCAATTTGCTGAGTAGATTGTTGGAGGCTATTTTGTAAATGACATCGCCAAAGTCAAGGATCGGTAGGATAGTCAGTTTTACGAGGGTATGTTTGTCAGCATGAGCGAAGGAGGCTTTGTTGCGAAATAGGAAGCCGATTCTAGATTTGATTTTGGATTGGAGATGCTTAATGTGAGTCTGGAAGGAGAGTTTACAGTCTAACCAGACACCTAGGTATTTGTAGTTGTCCGCATATTCTAAGTCAGAACCGTCCAGAGTAGTGATGCTAGTCGGGCAGGTGGGTGCGGGCAGCAATCGGTTGAAGAGCATGCATTTCGTTTTACTAGCATTTAAGAGCAGTTGGAGGCCACGGAAGGAGTGTTGTATGGCATTGAATCTCGTTTGGAGGTTTATTAACACAGTGTCCGAAGAAGGGCCAGATGTATACAGAATGGTGTTGTCTGCGTAGAGGTGGATCAGAGAATCACCAGCAGCAAGAGCGACATCGTTGATATATACAGAGAAGAGAGTCAGCCCGAGAATTGAACCCTGTGGCACCCCCTAGAGACTGCCAGAGGTCCGGAAAACAGGCCCTCCGATTTGACACACTGAACTCTATCTGAGAAGTAGTTGGTGAACCAGGCGAGACAGTCATTTGAGAAACTAAGGCTATTGATTCTGCCGATAAGAATACGGTGATTGACAGAGTCGATGAAGAGAGCTGCACAGTACTGTCTTTATCGATGGCGGTTATGATATCGTTTAGGACCTTGAGCATGGCTGAGGTGCACCCATGACCAGCGCGGAAACCAGATTGCATAGTGGAGAAGGTACGGTGGGATTCGAAATGGTCGGTGATCTGTTTGTTAACTTGGCTTTCAAAGATTTTTGAAATGCAGGGCAGGATGGATATAGGTCTATAACAGTTTGGGTCTAGAGTGTCTCCCCCTTTGAAGAGGGCGATGACCGCGGCAGCATTCCAATCTTTGGGGATCTCAGACGATATGAAGGAGAGGTTGAACAGGCTAGTATTAGGTGTTGCAACAATTTCAGTAGATAATTTTAGAAAGAGAGGTTCCAGATTGTCTATCCCAGCTGATTTGTAGGGATCCAGATTTTGCAGCTCTTTCAGAACATCAGCTGTCTGAATTTGGGTGAAGGAGAAGCGTGGGGTATAACCCCCTCATCACTGTCAAATGCTCCCTAAAGTGTTTTAGGGAGCATTTGACAGTGATGAGGGGGTTATACTCCCTTTATACTTTATACTACTTGTGGGTTTATACTCTCACCTGGATGGCAAGGAGGTTCAGGCTGTCATAATGGGTAACACACACATTTAGTATAAGTCGTTTTTAAAAAATCTGGGATGACACCCATATGGTAGACCCCAATGACTGAGGTTGTCCTATATCTGGTCCGTTATTGTAAACTCAACCCATTCTGACAATCTAATCGTCAGCTTCTGAAAGCTCCATCCAAGTGAGAAAATAAAAACTCTGCAAGGTGCAGCGTGGTGAGTGTACATTTTCTCTTTATTTGGTAAAAAGACGCCGAACAAAACAATAAACACTACAAAAACAAACAGTGAAGCTCAAAGGCTATGTGCCCTAAACAAAGTCAACTTCCCACAAAGACAGGTGGAAAAAAGGGCTACCTAAGTATGGTTCTCAATCAGAGACAACGATAGACAGCTGCCTCTGATTGAGAACCACACCCGGCCAAACACAAAGAAATAGAAAACATAGAAAATAGAATACCCACCCCAACTCACGCCCTGACCAAACCAAAATAGAAACATAAAAAGGATCTCTAAGGTCAGGGTGTGATAAATACGTCAGAGTACATATCTGTAATAGGTTGCAGTTAGATCTTACAGAGGATTTAGCTATTTAAAGTGAATTGTAAAATGTCTATATAATTATTTATTACTCACTACCAAGTGAAAATACTTACAATTAAAAGATGAGCTTGACCCAGATGGTACACTTTTTAGGGGCAAGATTTAGCAACAACATTAAGTGGAGATTTGTTAGTTGTGCAGTCACGAGTAGGTAATTACAACCAAACGAGCCTCCAACTTTAGTAATCTCGGACACCCAGATTCCAAGAACACAGGATGAGATGTTACTATCCTTTGTGCAAGCACTTCCAAGAGTTCATGAACAGTGAGCCTGGTGAAATTTGGGAAGCGCATCGTCAGTAGTGTACCTTTGGTTCCTAGGGTGTTTCGGCCTTTCACACTATACACCCTCCCCAAAGGCGGCCAGCAACAGGGTGATCAATCCTACGCTTGCGTCCCATTCCCAATTAGTCATAGGAGTTGCCTTGTTGTTGATAGCCAACATCCCAGTACATCTTTCCACAAGAGATTACAACCATATTACACTTATTACTGAATCAGATGCAGCTGAGAAGAAATTAAACACTAAATTGGTGAATTTAGTGGAAACTTGCCCATTTGTAACAAGCATTTGTTTTTACACCTCTACAATTACAGACTGCAATTACCACCAGTTACATGTGGTTAATACAGTGTAACTATGAGTTATTACAATTAACTACAATATGTGTTACATTGTAATTACACATGTCATTACACTGTAATATTACCCCTTAAAATGAAGTGTTACCAAATTTGTTTCAGTAAAGCTCATACAAACAAAAACAGTAGAACATTAAAAACTATCACAAAATACCAAACCTCCATAAAAGCGTTCATATTTGATGATCTCAAGGGCCTCTGTACATACTAGTGTCAAGTGCTAACCAGAAGAGTATTGTCTTCACTAAAATGCCTGTGAGAAGAAGCTACTAACCAGACTATTGAGATGCAGCCAACGTGTGCGTCGTCAAGGGGAGGTATTAAAGGTGCCCACCGGGAGTCGGTGGGAAGGGGGAGAAGTCATGACGGGCGAACATGAAGACGTCGCTCGGTTTTCGTATTAAAAGGAACTGCAAAAAGTTGGCCATCATGGCACAGAGCTCTGGTTCTGCAGCAGATACAAGGCATGCTCTGTATTCAACTCCTGTAACACACACACAGGTCAGGTCATGTTGGAAACTTAAGGGTTAGTGGTTTAAGTGTAAGGGGCTAGGTGAGAGTAGGAGGTAATGGTAGGTTGTAGGGGAAGACTAATATGTCACCTTTCTGTCCAGGAACATGGAGTGCATCTGCATGTCCTCCTCCCACACCAGATGCCTCTTCTCAAACACTGGCTTGTCATCCCTCACCTCTGACACACAACACACATACACACAACCATATAAATAGGGGAACTTTCCTAATAGTGTGTGTACTTGTGTGTATTTGGGGCAGGAGCAGCAGAAGCCTCATGTTGTCTGGCCAGGTGCCTAAACAGGAACAGGATATGACATCACACAGGGAGAAAGAGATGGCAGGAGCAGTGGTGCCCTGTGTGTCCCAGGTTCCCCTTGTGTAGGCTGGGTTACTGTAAAATCCCTTTGTGACAACTGCTGATGTAAAAAGAAAAAGGCCATATATAATTTTGATTGGTTGTATGAGTAGAAGTGATGTCCACTTGCCCAACATGTAGGAAGTAGCAGTGGCAACACTGCCTAGTGGCTGGGATGTCCTCCACTGAGTCCACTGTCCTCTCTACCCCAAACTGCCGTCTGCACCCCAGCTCCCTCTGACCCTAGTTTGACGCTTTGGTGCACCAGACACTTCGCACACTTGGGTGGAAGTGTCTGGGAACGAGATTAAATCAAACAACTGAGAACACACAACAACTTCACAAAACAGAGAACACACTTATCTCTCACAACAACAACAAAAAAAATCGGAATATTATGAGTAGGGCAGACACACACGCAAGCACACACAGACACACTCACATAATGTGGAGGTTGAGATGTGTGTGTCCTGGTGAAAGGAAGGTCATGTTCTTCGGGACGTTCTTCCTCAGAGGGAGCAGCAACAGAAGCAGCAGGCTAGAGCCTTCACACACTAACCCCTTCAGAGAGGACAGAGGGTACAACAGTCTGCCTCCTCTCTTCCTAAACACACACAGACACACACACACACACCCAGGTTAGAGCCTTCAGATACATAACCTCTAACAGAGCACATCAGGAAACACTCACTCTGCCCCCTTACCTCACGCATACACAAAAATCCTTACTTCACAAATACACACACAGAAATACATTTCATAAGATTCTCGGTGCAGACTTTAAACCTTTCCATGTGGAAATGATTACCATGTGTGTGCTCATCCATTCCTGTGTTTGCGTGTTACCTGTAGGAAGTGGTCTAGCTGCTGCAGCAGCTCCATGTCTATGGATGTTCTTCTCTGCTGAACATGTGTAGGATGTGAGGGATTGTAAAGGAGTCTAATTCTGCATCCAGCATCTGTCTCTATGGAGAATGATTCTACACACGGAGTCAAATACAAAGTAAATGTAGTTTATCGCACATTGCACACTGTCCCTGTCCCTCTAGAAAAACAGAGGGAATATGTAATTAAACTCTAGTACAAGGGTATTCAACTATTACCTTACAAGGTCCAGAGCCTGCAGTTTTTTTGTTCTACCTGATAAATAATTGTACCCACCTGGTGTGCCAGGTATAAATCAGTCCCTGATTAGAGGAAAACAATGAAAAAAGGCAGTGACACTGGCTTTGAGGTCCAGAGTTGAGTTTGAGTGCCTTAGGATATACAAAACCATACCATGCAAGGCAAGTGTTGTGCCTGCCTATATGTGTAGTGTCACCGTTAACAGAGCGAGCTTCAATCTCACCCAGTGGTGCATGTGTAGTGGTGGCCATATGCAGGCATACTCAGTATGCCCACCTATTTCTGTACAGATACACTCACCTATACTCACTAATTACCATTGAGAATTATAATTTAATGGTTGAACAATTCAACTTTCCATCTTAATTCCTTTCATCTCTGTCATTATTCGGTGGAGGGAAGGACCAGCTATAGCTAGCTACCTACACCATATAGATAATTGTAGATCATTAATTCATACTCACCTGATGGCGGAGAGAGGGTTGTAAATTAACCCCTAAAACCAAGTGTCAGATCACAATGTCTGCTCTGTTTGGACTTTTAGTTTCTTTGTACAATCCTCACTGTATATTTGACAGTTCAGTGTGACTTTTATTTTAACAGCAGGTTTTTTGCCGTCTCTGTTGTACACACAAAGATTATATGGGAAACAGGCGCGAGAGAAAAAGGAAAATCCTTTTGTTAACATTGTTCAAGCGTCCAAGAAACAATGTCAAACTTAGCATCTAGCTGGAAAGAGAACAAGGTATTTACTGTCTTTCAATATTGGTCTTGTTTCAGAAATCGTTCAAATTCTTTTGAACATGTACTGAACGGATATTTGTATTGTAATTGAGGTTCTGAAGTCTGCTAGCAAAATGATGTTATTAGCTGTAGCCTAGCTCCACTGTTTGTGCTGGCTAATATTAGTTAAACTTGCGCCACATTAGCAAGCTGTTAGCATGTAATCAACTATTTGGGTATACATTTTCATGCATATTGATGCATTTGATGTATGAAGCACGCTAATGTAAAGTTGTGGAAAAGTGTATTGTTTGTGGACTGTATTGTTCATATTGTAAGAGCATTTTTGGTTTGTTTCTCCATCAGCTCTTACGGTTTGTTTATGGAAATGATACCGCATTAAACTTTCATGAACCATCAGTTTGAGAGATGACCATCATTCAGCTGGGGATGCTGCAGTAAGAGCTGGACCCTCATCAATCCTGCCGCCCTGCTGCATCTCTGAATGGTGTACACGAGGACGGGTCTTCACGATGCCACACTGCCACCTTGTCTGATGTTACTGACTTTGGACCTTTTATCGGGCAGTTCTGCATCTCCCCTTGAGTCTCCAACACTAACTGTCAATCTGGCATCTCCACGGGCAGTGGGAAAATGTATTTTGTGTGATGGTCATAACTATAGACAATCGTATGCAGTGAAAGTAGTGAGTATTATTTATAAACTGATCATTTAAGACTGTCATGGAAGGAGTTATAATTTGTCAGTGATTATTAATGCTCACTTCTATGATTTAAGAAGGCAGTAAAGGCTGTCCACATCAACAACTATCTATGGACATAACTAAACGTATTTTCCCATTCTCAAAATGAATTGCATCTCAAGAGTACTAAGGACTGCTGTATATTGTTTCCCGATTGATTTACGGTTGATTCAAGCATGTTTGCAATGATTGGATACCCATATATAGCAGAGTGAATGAATCTGTTGATACACCGTTATATTGATATTTGGCTGTTTCAAATGTCATTTGTGCTACTGTGCCTTTCTCCCAAATTCACTGTAAATCAAATTTAAAATGGCAGTCAGTCACCTCTCCTTCAACTTTTTAACACGAAATTCAAGGAACAGAAAAAGGAAAAAATACTTATCTCCATGTATGACCAATGGAAGATCCAAGCCCGCAAAGCAAGAGAGCAGCTAAAGTCAGACGTAACAGAGAGACAACTGGCATTTCTGATCGACACATTGGAGAGAGGAAAGGATGATGTCATGAGCAACTATCTTGAAATTCGAGATTACATCACACCGTCAACTGAGTTAAGGCGTTGTGTCGACGCATGTGAGGCAGTTACAGCAGATATTATCAAAATTGCCTATGAAAGGATATCAGGCATTGGTGAAGAGTTTGATGCCGAACAGGAAAAACGTTGAGTTACTTGATTGTGACTACGCTTGCTCCATTTATGGATCTACTGTCTCACAAATAGGTCACAAGTCCAGTGTTCAATCCAGCCATAACTCCATAGCCTCAAGTATGGCAGCCAAACGTGCAGATGCAGCAGTGAAGCTGGCAGCAAAGGAAGTTGAGTATGAAGTGTTGCTGGAGGAAAAGAAACAAAAGGAAAGCATACAACACTTAGAAGAGCAGCAAAGGAAGGATCTTGAAGCTCAGAAATGTGAGTTGGGTAATTGGGTAATTGTCAAAGAGATCCCCTCAGTAACCCCTGCAGATGCTATTCACATTCTGGAGAACGATTTCAAGGACTCCAGTGAAGATGGCAAGACAGTGTCTCAGGATGACATCCTCTTCCTGAAGAAGATGAATGATGGTATAAGGAAAAATAGTCATGGCCACTATGAAACACCCTTGCCATTTAAGGAGAGACCCAATCTGCCCGACAACAAACAACTCGCCATTGTTAAAGGATGAAAGGTTTAAGGAACGTGTCAAGTCCATGGATGAGGTCATTGAAAATGGTGACGCGGAAGAAGTTGAAGATGATGGAAATGGAGGCGAGGAAATGGTTTACAGCTCATCATGGCGTCTATCATCCTAAAAAGCCAGATAAGCAGATAAGTAGTTAATTGCTTTGCAAAGTACAAGGGAACCAGTTTAAATGACCATCTGCTTCCAGGGCCTGATTTGATGAACAAGCTGAATGGTGTTCTCATGTGTTTTCGGCAGCACCTTATTGCATTGATGTGTGACATTGAGAAGATGTTTTACCAATTCCATGTGCCTGAGACTGACAAAAACTATCTGCGCTTCCTTTGGTGGAAAAAGGGAGACATTACTGCACAGCCCCGGTAAGCCCCTGCATGTAAAGTATACAGACGGACACCTGTTTGATATGATAGATAGCTAGTTTTAGCATTTAGCTTGATGGCTTTTAATATAAGCTCCCTGTCTTGACTAACAGTAAAGCCACCAAGTATTGAAGAAAGGCAGCTAGCTAGGTAGCTAGCTAACTAACTAACGTTACTTGTTGGTGGCCCTTATTTATAACTAACCTGGCGAAAGCTAGCTAGCTGGAGCAATGGTCTTCTTCTTCATCTTTGGTATCATGGTGTTCACACATTTTGTTTGTGCATACCGCCACCTACTGTGCTGTAGTGTGTGTTCAATCACGTTACATTTGTGATACAAAAATAAAAAGGAAGAGGGGAAAGAAGAAATTGCACCACCAACCAACCCTACACCTACATACCACAATTTCAGAAACATTTTAATCAAAAAAATATCTTATAACTCTTCTGCAGTAAAATCTCCTACACCCAGGTACTTCTATGCAACTGCCACCTAAACTCATTAAAAACCCTCTACCCCATTCCACTACCTTTACACTATCTGCTCCTGCACTATGCTAATGGCCTGGGAGGATGGGACACCACCACTCAACACACCCTGTAACTCTTCTGAAGTCAAATCTCACATACCAAAATACAGCTGCCACCAGAACATCTATTTTCTATGGTTTACTTTCCATTTCTACAGTACAGTTGATAACCATTCCTATGAATGCTAAGAAATCAACCTTACTAAAGCATAAATCACTCGTTGGCCTATCCCTCTGTGCAGGGTTGGGTAGGTTACTTTCTAAATGTAATCTGTTACAGTTACTAGTTACTTGTCCAAAATTGTAATCTGTAACTTTTTGATGACTTCTCTATTATTCTATAATGTAGAAAATAGTAAAAATAAATAAGCACAGCCCCGGTAAGTCAATCTTAAATGATTCATTGTTTATTGTCAGCGCGATGGAGAGGTTCCAACCAACTCAATGAACCATAGTAGCATGTCAATCAGGAGCTCTGCCTGGGCAGTCCCAGCAGTTGTATTATATATGGCTATACACAGACAAGTTATATTTGCATGATTTAGCATAATTCATTAATCATTATCATTTGTGTGTGGGTGCTGACATGTGTGTGGCAGAAATCATAGGGTAAACACAAACAAAATGGCCAGGCCTTGCTTAATTTGGGAGGTCCCTTAACAGCTGGATCTGGATACTTTTAATTGCTCTCCCAAGGCACCTGCCTCAGGAAGCCTTTCAAAGGGAGAGATACAGAATCATTGATAAACAAAAATAAACTTGGTAGCGGACATTCCATCAGTCCTGGAAGAAAATAAACATGTCCTTAGTTTTCACTATGCTACATTTGAATCATTCCTAAAAATTCTTAATCATTAATCGAGTTTACTGCATTTTGGGCAGGAAGTCTAAATAAACCCATGCGTATACAGAATTATACTTCAGACACATTTATACTTCAGGACATAAAGCTGAATTGGGCACCTTCTAAAGTAAACACTTCTCTTGTAATCTTAATCTTTTTGACCTGTTGCATTGACATACAATTATGTACAAACTGTCCCAAATTTCCCCACTGTGTCTCTCACAGCCGTTTGGGTTCAGTGTGTACTGGCGGCCATCTATTGTTCCACAGGAAGGTTATCTCTAACTCAAAAAACAGATGACTTAAACACGAGAGCAGTGGACCAGGCCTTAAAGAGTGAGCAGCCTCTAATTTAATATCAGTCCCAATCCTCAATCCCTCTGTCTTACTCCTTCAAATTACTAAAATATTGCATTATTGGATTGCTATCTGAAAACCAATTACCATTCAGTTTGTTACTTTCACTAATCTCCATAATCTGTTTCCTTCAACTAGGACTCCCTTCTTCCCAATAGGAAGACCTTCTCAATCTACTACTTAAACAAACGGATCACTCTCAAACAATATTCTGCTTTCCCCCTATTGCAAGGTTTAAAACAAAACAAAACAAACATGATAACTTTCTCCATATTGGAAGGCATTGTTTTCATTTTAGTATACTTTCAAAAAGTTACTCTATTTTTATTACCAATCTCTGTTGGATATTCACTTTCTGCTTCAATATTTATTAAATGTCTATTATTTTAAGATTCATATGTAATGCATTGGAGGGATCAATATGTATTAACTGGGTTGGCACTGTCTCAGTCCTCAGTAGATGTCATGCTCTGTCCATAATAAGTCTCTACCTAACACTTTAAACGGTTGAGTAGATGAATACAGAAAATAATTGATTAACAGGGTTTGGGCTTATTTCAAAATGCATTACCAGGGTGGAGGAAATCTCACAAACATGTATACTTTTAATGGTTTGGAGTAAATCAAGTCCCGTACAATGCTTTAACCTCATCTTTATCAAATGATCATAAAGGGATCACTCTGAACATAATACCATTTAATCCACTTACGTACGTGTGGGTGTACAGGTTGTATATTATTATTATTCTATTCTTACTTTTGCATTTTATTGCATGACATAAGTATTTGATACATCAGAAAAGCAGAACTTAATATTTGGTACAGAAACCTTTGTTTGCAATTACAGAGATCATACATTTCCTGTAGTTCTTGACCAGGTTTGCACACACTGCAGCAGGGATTTTGGCCCACTCCCCCATACAGACCTTCTCCAGATCCTTCAGGTTTCGGGGCTGTCGCTGGGCAATACGGACTTTCAGCTCCCTCCAAAGATTTTCTATTGGGTTCAGGTCTGGAGACTGGCTAGGCCACTCCAGGACCTTGAGATGCTTCTTACGGAGCCACTCCTTAGTTGCCCTGGCTGTGTGTTTTGGGTCGTTGTCATGCTGGAAGACCCATCCACGACCCATCTTCAATGCTCTTACTGAGGGAAGGCGATACGCGATACATGGCCCCATCCATCCTCCCCTCAATACGGTGCAGTCGTCCTGTCCCCTTTGCAGAAAAGCATCCCCAAACAATGATGTTTCCACCTCCATGCTTCATGGTTGGGATGGTGTTCTTGGGGTTGTACTCATCCTTCTTCTTCCTCCAAACACGGCGAGTGGAGTTTAGACCAAAAAGCTCTATTTTTTTCTCATCAGACCACATGACCTTCTCCCATTCCTCCTCTGGATCATCCAGATGGTCATGGCAAACTTCAGACGGGCCTGGACATGCGCTGGCTTGAGCAGGGGGACCTTGCGTGCGCTGCAGGATTTTAATCCATGACGGCGTAGTGTGTTACTAATGGTTTTCTTTGAGACTGTGGTCCCAGCTCTCTTCAGGTCATTGGCCAGGTCCTGCTGTGTAGTTCTGGGCTGATCCCTCACCTTCCTCATGATCATTGATGCCCCACGAGGTGAGATCTTGCATGGAGCCCCAGACCGAGGGTGATTGACCGTCATCTTGAACTTCTTCCATTTTCTAATAATTGCGCCAAGTTGTTGCCTTCTCACCAAGCTGCTTGCCTATTGTCCTGTAGCCCATCCCAGCCTTGTGCAGGTCTACAATTTTATCCCTGATATCCTTACACAGCTCTCTGGTCTTGGCCATTGTGGAGAGGTTGGAGTCTGTTTGATTGAGTGTGTGGACAGGTGTCTTTTATACAGGTAACGAGTTCAAACAGGTGCAGTTAATACAGGTAATGAGTGGAGAACAGGAGGGCTTCTTAAAGAAAAACTAACAGGTCTGTGAGAGACGGAATTCTTACTGGTTGGTAGGTGATCAAATACTTATGTCATGCAATAAAATGCAAATTAATTACTTAAAATCATACAATGTAATTTTCTGGATTTTTGTTTTAGATTCCGTCTCTCATAGTTGAAGTGTACCTATGATAAAAATTACAGACCTATACATGCTTTGTAAGTAGGAAAATCTGCAAAATCGGCAGTGTATCAAATACTTCTTCTCCCCACTGTATATATATATATATATACAGTTGAAGTCGGAGGTTTACATACACTTAGGTTGGAGTCATTAAAACTCGTTTTTCAACCACTCCACAAATTTCTTGTTAACAAACTATAGTTTTGGCAAGTCAGTTAGGACATCTACTTTGTGCATGACACAAGTCATTTTTCCAACAATTGTTTACAGACAGATTATTTCACTTATAATTCACTGTATCACAATTCTAGTGGGTCAGAAGTTTACATACACTAAGTTGACTGTGCCTTTAAACAGCTTGGAAAAATCCAGAAAATGATGACATGGCTTTAGAAGCTTCTGATAGGCTAATTGAGATCATTTGAGTCAATTGGATGTGTACCTGTGGATGTATTTCAAGGCCTACCTTCAAACTCAGTGCCTCTTTGCTTGACATCATGGGAAAATCAAAAGAAATCAGCCAAGACCTCAGAAAATAAATTGTAGACCTCCACAAGTCTGGTTCATCCTTGGGAGCAATTTCCAAATGCCTGAACGTACCACGTTCATCTGTACAAACAATAGTACGTAAATATTAACACCATAGGACCACGCAGCCGTCATACAGCTCAGGAAGGAGACGCGTTCTGTCTCCTAGAGATTAACGTACTTTGGTGCGAAAAGTGCAACTCATTCCCAGAACAACAGTAAAGGACCTTGTGAAGATGCTGGAGGAAACAGGTACAAACTGATCTATATCCACAGTAAAACGAGTCCTACATCGACATAACCTGAAAGGCTGCTCAGCAAGGAAGAAGCCACTGCTCCAAAACCGGCATAAAAAAGCCAGACTACGGTTTGCAACTGCACATGGGGACAAAGATTGTACTTTTGGAGAAATGTCCTCTGATCTGATTAAACAAAAATAGAACTGTTTGGCCATAATGACCATCGCTATGTTTGTAGGAAAAAGGGGGACGCTTGCAAGCCGAAGAACACCATCCCAACCGTGAAGCACGGGGGTGGCAGCATCATGTTGTGGGGGTGCTTTGCTGCAGGAGGGACTGGTGCACTTCACATAATAGATGGCATCACGAGGAGTGAAAATTATGTGGATATATTGAAGCAACATCTCAAGACATCAGTCAGGAAGTTAAAGCTTGGTTGCAAATGGGTCTTCCAAATGGACAATGACCCCAAGCATACTTCCAAAGTTGTGGCAAAATGGTTTAAGGACAACATAGTCAAGGTATTGGAGTGGCCATCACAAAGCCCTGACCTCAATCCTATAGAAAATTTGTGGGCATGCACAAAGTCTCATGCACATTGTCTCATGCACAAAGTCCTAACCGACTTGTCAAAACTATAGGTTGTTAACAAGAAATTTGTGGAGTGGTTGAAAAATGAGTTTTAATGACTCCAACCTAAGTGTATGTAAACTTCTGACTTCAACTGTATATATATAAATATACATATATCATTTATATGTCTAAAAATGGATGTAGCAACTACAGATTGCCCCTTTAAGTCTATCAAAAGTGTGCAAGTTTGAGCATGTGTCCAAAAACAATGATTGATAGGCATCTTAAACTTCTTGAATTCAACCATTAATGGGTTCAAATGCACATTTAGATTTGTGAACAGCCATCCACAACAACCACAATCTGTGAGGTGCAAATAGCTAAATGAGAGAGCAGAAGTGTGATTCACATCAATGCGCTATGTAGATATCAATAATAAGTGATATCCATATCGTTGTAGACTACACCACTGCTGTCATCCTTACCTCCAAGCGTTTATTCAAGTTGGATAATCTTTGGATGCCTACAGCAGTCGCACCATTGGAAGACATTGCTTGAACTGTACCCTACAAAAGCTTATTCTTGCTTTTTTCCCACGATTGATCAAACACATTGTGTCATCATAGTGGTCTCTGACTTGTGGCCATGGATAAAACTTAAACTTGCTTCTTTTTTATGATTTTAATGTTATTGAGAAAACAGAAAAGTGTCAAATATTTTTTTTCCACAAACATCCTTTCTGAATTTAAAAGTAATCCGATAAGTAGTTTTTCAAAAGTGTCTGATTACAATATTTTTGCTGGTAACAGATTACAGTTTAGTAATCTGTTACTTCCCAACCCTGCCTCTGTGCTGGTACATATTTATATTATTTTACCTGTATTTAACTTGGCAAGTCAGTTAAGAACAAATTCTTATTTTCAATGATGGCCTAGGAACAGTGGGTTAACTGCCTTGTTCAGGGGCAGAACGACAGATTTTTACCTTGTCAGCTTGGGGATTTGTTCTTGCAACCTTTCGGTTACAAGTCCAAAGCTCTAACCACTAGGCTACCTGCCGGCCTGGCAGGTAGCTACTCACTGGAATACTCTCATGATCACTCACCTTGACCCATCCTCTTCTACTTTCATCACTGCCTCAGCATACGACACCTTCTGCACTACTCTGACTCTGGCCACTTCAACCTGCCTCTGTCGCACCGGACACTTCTGATTCACATGGGCACCCCTCCAGTTGACACAAAACTTAATCCATTGAAACTACACAATCTCAGGTAATGTTAGATAGTCACACAGATTTTACTTTGAAAACAGTTAGCACACGAATCCTTTTGCAGCCCCTCCTCTCTATGCCCACACTGTCTCTGTTCTTTAATTCTAGCTTGTGGATGAGATAAGAAAAAATAAATTAATTCATGCAGTCGAAATGATTATCAGTCTTAGATAAGTTAGGATATTGATTAAACGAACCGTACACAGATCCAACAATCCACTTATCTTGCTACTGGATCTTCTAATCACCCACATGTGAGCTGAGGTCATGCAAAAACATGTCACTGATTTCCAGGTTAATAAGAACAGTATTTGGGTGGGGACTTTTACAATGTTGAGAAAAAACTAAATGTTGCGAATTTAGCAGAAATTTGTTTCCTGCTTGAGTGAGTACCTCAGCAACGGTCCTCTTCTCTAATCTTATACTTGCTGGTTAGGGTTCCCAATTTTTGGATACCCTAAAAACATATTTGATTTTTAGGGTTCAACATTAAAAAAACATTTTAGCCCTAAATTACATTATTAAAATCAGTGCTTTCAGGGTTATTTCTTCCACCAATCGACAATAAACGTGTGGACCAGCTACAATAACAACATTTGAAAAAAACTGATTTACTGTAAAATGACTGATTTCTTTACTTCATTCTCCCCTGTCAGCTAATGCAGACGTATGTGAGTTCACAATGTAGAGAGCAGAGCACACTATACAGGGAAATGGCTGATTTCCTCAGAACCTTATCAGAGTATGTGATCTCCTCTTATATGAAACCCCAGTTTAGTTAGACTGACAAGTGTGAAATTTAAGGGAAATGTATCTCTACTTTATGACTAACTGGAAACAAGTGTGGGACAAATAGCTGATCCTACCAAGCAATGGCCATCGGTAAGGCATGCTCATGCTTAAGCTTCAAGATACCAGACCAACCAGCCAAAGAATGGCCACACAGAAAAATATGTTTTAGCAATTTAACAGATCTACAATAAGTAGACCTTCAAGGGAAACAAAAAGGGACACCCATCAAGTACAGTGTGTTCATAGAATTTAGAAGGCAGGTCACTATCTGTTAACCTCGTCCCGTGGCTCAATTGCTAAGAGAGAGCCGGCTGGGTGGACAAAATTAGGTCTGTATTGGTATTTATTGTAAGTAAGTGAACAATATAGAACAATTTAATAACTCAACTTTCCTATTTTGTGTGTATAGTGTTCATGCTCCAGTAGATTACTGTGTAATACATGATGACTGAGATCATGAGCTCCTGTAGAGGTCTCTTCATGCTAACTGAAGCCAGTGAAGTGTGAATGTGCCTCTTCCTGTGTGTGCTCACTGTAATGACAGTTCAGTCTATGTGTGTGTGTGTGTGTGTGTGTGTGTGTGTGTCAATTTGGCAACAATTAAAACACTAAGACAATGATCTTGAAATCTTGAAAAAGGCTGGTTGAACAGTCAGTTGAGATTGTGTTTCATAGGAAGGTGTTCTTTCCCGTGTGTCCCCTCCACTTACACAATTCACTAATTAATATCACCATTCGTTGGGGCACAGAAGGATATTTTTACCACACACAGTGTTGTGTTATTACCAAAGACAGTGGGCATTCGTTATGTTTTGCAGAAAATTGTCAATACAATTCCTTGAAAGCAGAGAGAAAAATCTTGAAATAGCTGAAACTTATGCTGATACGCATTTCTTTGTCTTGCTCTGAGTCACACCCAGTTCCTACCCATAATTTGTTCTGAATACAGCAGAGTAGTCAACTCATCCAGTTAGTTTCTGTGTATTGAAAACACTTAAGCATAACAGGTGCACCATACTGTATTATGAGAGAGACTAAGACTATTTTGAGAATGTGGGAAGAAAATACAACGCTACAACAAGGATAGATTGAGAGGATAAATATGATTCAGGATATGAACCTATAATGAACCTGTCTTTTATTGGTTGGTTGATTTATTTCTAGATGTATTTATGAATGTACTGTAATTTAAAGGACTTCTTGTTGATATTTCTTAATTCCTTCATCTATCTGAAAAAACCCAATCTTAATATATTTAATTTCAGTCATTGAAAAAAACGAAGAAAAAAAACAAAATCCATAAAAATGCAAATATTGTGAAAATATTATATTGTGAATTTCAAGAAGTGAAACTGTTCTTCTGTAAAGCCATAGTTGTGTAAGTTCTCCAGCCATATTAGGCTATTGATAATTGATCATCATAACTGATTATTAGAAGAACGTGAAGAAAGTAGACTGGAAATACTCTTGTGTTAGTGATAATAGACATGATCTCTCTCTCGCTCTCTCTCTATCTCTCTCTCTCTCTCCTCTCTCTCTCCTCTCTCTCTCTCTCTCTCTCTCTCTCTCGGCTTGTGTGTGTGGGTGGTGAACGCACATGAAAAATGGTAAGCTACTGTTCCACATTGTTTTTCATGAAGTCACGTTAAAACTCCCACAGATTTTCGTGGCTGTCAGACAGAAAACCAGGCGAGAGATAAAACATAACTATGAATTGGATGCTGTGACAACAATGCATTGTCTCCATAAACCTCTGCCCTATTTAATCTTTGGTAAGTACTTTTCTCACTATTTTATGTTTGAAAATGTTACAGATTGCAAATTTAAAAAATCTCCACACCAATAATTCTGAAGAATACATCTATCGTATGGTGTATCCCATCCTCCATTCTCCAATTTACTGTATGCCAATGAGGTTGTTGTAGTTTTAGCTAGGTAATTTGACCTGTTTTCTCATACTATACTATACTGAGTATACTATATATCATTTTAAGTAGTCACTTGTTCCAGGAATGATGATGATCTTCGATTGTGTGTTTTGGCAGGGCCTGACATTAACTTTTTCGAAAGTTAAGAAGAAAAGTTTTTTTACTTTTCCGAATTTTTTTTTTTAAGTCTGTAACACCATGGGCCAAAAAAGGTGACTGAAAATGTTGTTGTATGAACCACTTTACAAAAATGAAATTAATTATTATCATTATTATTACCATACAGAGCCTCAGACAAAAATGCAGGCTACTCTGCATATTGGCTTCTTTGTATATTCAAGCCTGTCTCAAAATACAACACCGCCTCTTTAAGACATAAAAAGGCTTTTTACCTGACACATTTTTCCAAGATAGTTGGTTTTCTCAGGGTTCAAACACATTTTGACAGATGTAATTCATGACTTTTCCATTACTTTTAACCACATTTCCCTGAAAAATAATTGGCGGTGTCTTTGAAAAATTAAGCATTATGTGGTATTGACACTGGAAGGCTGCTGATCCCATGTACTATCTTCTGCCATTGTGCCCTTGAGCAATGCACTTAACCCTCCACAAAGTTAAATAACTGCACTGTTAGGCAACTGTTTAAACACATAAACACAAACCTCCATCTGGAGAGTTACTGGGTGTAACATTAGCTCATTCAATGAATTCAGGGATCAAATGGCTAAAGTGGGCTACTTCAAAGCAAGGCAGCTACCTTACAAAGACATGTTTATCTATACCATTGTAAGACTAACATATTCCTGTTTCAGTAGGGCTGTGACGATCATGGAATTTGGGGTAACCTTTTTTTGTCATGTAAATGTGGTGCTGTAATAGTCTGAGTGCCAGCCTCTTTAGCTAACATTCCACTCTTTTTACTTTCATTTTTTAGCTTAAAATAAATAACTTTCTCATTTATGAGATACAGAGAAGTTGTTTGCATCATATCATATTGCTTTTTTGGTTGTTTGTTTTAGTTTTAATATAATGTTTCAATAATTCATAAAGTTCTACACACTTGTTTCTAACATGTATCTCAGCATTCCTGAACATTCCCATTACAAGTCAGAATGTTGAACAAACTTCATTTTACCTTACTTTACCTGTAAGCACCGATCTTGTCCCTATGTTGGAGGTCATCTGATAAAAAAATATCTATAGGGAAGCGTTTTTAACTCGACCTTCAGTATGCTGGTCTGTATATTGTTTTGTATTTCCGGTTTTTATTTTTACTCAATTCATAAAAAGCCTTTTTATGTCTTAAAGAGGCGGTGTTGTATTTTGAGACAGGCTTGAATATACAAAGAAGCCAATATGCAGAGTAGCCTGCATTTTTGTCTGAGGCTCTGTATGGTAATAATAATGATAATAATTAATTTTATTTTGTAAAGTGGTACCATTTTCCTGTCCTGCTAGGAATTCAAAATGAAATAGTACTTTTGGGTGTCAGGGAAAATGTATGGAGTAAAAAGTACATAATTTTATTTTGGAATGTATTGAAGTAAAAGTCATTTAAAAAATTGTCAAGTAAAGTACAGATACCCCCAAAAACTACTTAATTAGTACTTTAAAGTAATTTTACTGAAGCACTTTACACCAGTGGAACATTTCATACATTTAGAATTCCACTCCTTGCCTCTCCTTGTAATTGCTGAAGAGACTGGCCTTTCAGCAATTTTAAAGTCAAGCTGGATTTACGGTGGAGCTCATTGGTTGTTGGAAATAACAAATATCAAAAACAAACATTTAGCTGTTAGCTAGGCACGTTGTTAAGACGTTTTATGGTTGGAATTGCAATATGTATTATTTAGTTAGAGAATTTAATGGTGCTCTACCAACTTTTGACAGACTGGTTTTGTCTAAACAAACAAAAAACGGTTGTTTAGCAACTACATACCAACGTGTTCTGGGGAGAAAAAAGTGATATAATTCCAACTTTTGCATAATCGTTGTGATTGGGGGATAGCTATGAGGGTGATTGAATCAGGATCAAATCCTCGGTTCTCCTCGAGCTCATTAATGATAGAATGTTCATATTTGAAGATGGCAGAAAGGCCAGTGTCTTTGGCACAAATACATGACACGGAGTACAGGGAGTGGGTTAGCTAAAGAAACTGGCACACAGGCTAGTGCTGTAGCAATGGCCCAGTCACTGCCGTTGTGTTAACAAGCTGTAGCAACTCAGTAAACAATCTATCAAGCAGTGGTCATGCCATTGCTTCTCCGGTCATGCACACAGACTTGGTGTTCACCATCCTAGTTGATTTCAACTTTGTGTTTTATAACATTGATGATTCACTTTCACTTATAAATGTCTACACTCACCAAGCATGACATTGGGTAGCATATTTTAGCAGACGATGCGGCGATGGAGGTCGGATTTTAGCATATTTTTCAAACTTTACAAACCAGAGAATTATGCTAGCTGCTGGTAACCACCTCATTATCTAGAGTGGCCCTACTTTGTGTTGGACCCTGAGTTCAGCCAGGGGTAAACAACAGACTGCTGCAACCTGATTGGCTTAATGCAATACACAACATCCAGGACTTCTATTCCTAGGCAGCCGGTGGAAAATATTTTTGCAGTTTATTTCCATCTTCTCAGCATTACATTTAGTTAAGGGCAAAATTGAAACCTTTGCAGCCTGAATGGAGAATGTTTTTTGTCTGAACCAGTTGCCGGGGTGACACGGGTGTATTACAGACTTGGCACATGATCAAGCCCAGATGATAGTGGAGATCCACAGCACCCATCCAAGCTAACACCAATAACGATAAACTATAAGCTACATTTTATTTAACTAGGCAAGTCAGTTAAGAACAGATTCTTATTTTCAATGACAGCCTAGGAACAATGGGTTAATTGCCTTGTTCAGGGGGGAAATGACAGATTTTTACCTTGCCAGCTCAAGGAATTGATCTTGCAACCTTGCGATTACTAGTCCAACGCTCTAACCACTAGGCTACCTGCCGCCACCTGACTATAAAATGTTGGTGAGCATTTACACTAGAGTACAGTTGATCATTTATCATTCTACAATCCTACACCTGTCAATCACCTGATCAACGGTCCCATGTGGCTCAGTTGGTAGAGCATGGTGTTTGCAACGCCAAGGTTGTGGGTTAGATTCCCATGGGAGACCAGTATGCAAAAGTACTACTGTAAGGCGCTCTGGATAATAGCCTCTGCCAAATGACTGAAATGTACTGCATCCTGCCTATTAATAGGGAAAGGCGGGTACCTAGTCAGTTACTCAACTGAAATGTGTCCTCCACATTTAACCCAACCCTTCTGAATCAAAGAGGGGCTGCCTTAGTCAACATTCATGTCTTTGGCACCCAGGGAACAGTGGGTTAACTGCCTTGCTCAGGGGCAGAAGGACAGATTTTTACCTTGTCAGCTCGGGGATTCAATCCAGCAACCTTCTGTTACTGGCCCAATGCTCTAACCACTAGGCTACCTGGGTGGTAACACAAGACCTTTCAGGGTGTATTCATTGTGACAGCTGCAAATAATACTTCAATGTACATGTAGGCCTAATGCAACATAATATAGGAACTATTTAAATGTCATAATTCAACAACAAATGCAGTTTAGCCTGCACATCTTTTATAGCATGTTATTGCCTCGTTGCTCAAGAGGTTTGCAAATTATTTTTGTTTTTCTAATGGTTGTCAATTCCTTTGTGTCTTCTTTTTCACTGTGCTCATTTCTGTCTGTGCTATGCAACTAGGCCGATTTGCAGTGCAACAATGTTATCGTAACCGGACAAAAATTATCCCACCAACACATTTTCTTTCCTCAACTTTCCCCGACAGTTAAAGCTGCAATATGTAACTTTTTGGACGACCCAACCAAATTCCCATAGATACAGTATGTGAGTTATAGCAACTTGAATAAGTGGTAGATCTGTTCTATATGTGCTATTTCTATGCTTCCCATTCTTAAGTTTAGTTTTTGTGTCTTACTTTCGGTTTTGTACACCAGATTCAAATGGCTGAAAATACAATATTTTTGGTTATTGAAAAGATATTTCACAGCGATTATGGTGCAATGATTCTCTAGTATACACAATGTATACAACATTAGGAACACTTTCCATGACATAGACCAGTGGTTCCCAACTCCGGTCCTCGAGTACCCCCAACAGTACAGATTTTTATTGTAGCCCCGGACAAGCTGATTCAATTTGTCAACTAATCATCAGGCCCTCACTGAGCTGAATGAGGTATGTTTGTCCAGGGTTACAACAAAAATGTGTTCTGTTGGAGGTACTCAAGGACTGGAGTTGGGAACCACTGACATAGATTGACCAGGTAAATCCAGGTGAAAGTTATGATCCCTTATTGATGTCACTTGTCAAATACACTTCAATCAGTGTAGATGAAGGGGAGGAGACAGGTTAAAGAAAGATTTTTACGCTTTGAGACAATTGAGACATGGATTTTGTATGTGTGCCATTCAGAAGATGAATGGGCAAGACAAAATATTTAAGTGCCTTTGAACAGGGTATGGTAGTAGGTGCCAGGCACACCGGGTTGATTGTCCACCCCCCAAAGGACATCCAGCCAATTTGACACAACTGTGGAAAGCATTGGAGTGAACATTGGCCAGCATCCCTGTGGAACGCTTTCAACACCTTGTAGAGTCCATGCCCCGACAAATTGAGAGCAAAAGGGGGTCCAACTCAATATTAGGAAAGTGTTCCTAATGTTTTGTACACTCATTGTATATTGCTTGTTTTGTCACATAAACTGAAATTAGGTGAATTTAGATTTTAATTAAGCAATCAGGAAATGGCAAAGCGATTTCTGCATTTTGCACCTTTAATTTGGCCTATGTTGTAGGCCTGTTTTACATTCAGCAATTAGCAAGAGCAAGCTGCTTCTTTCCCCGAATAGGCTATTAGGCCTAGTATAAAAAAATATCAAAATAAATGTTCTTTAGCTATTCCTGGTATTTCGCAAGAAGAGGAATGGCCTATTGCGTAGCCAATTGTCTATTGTGCATGTGAACAGCTGGGAGAGATAAGAAGCTAAAGCAAGAAGTAAATATTAGCTAGATATTAGGCCATTCATGAACTAAATATTAGGGCTATAGGCTAAATATTTACCTGTCCAAATGCAAGAAAAAAATAGCAGATCTGTGTGTTCCTCCAGGCTGCGCTCTGTGGTACCCGGGTACACAAAGCTCCACTATTGATTGGGGCCAGGCCTACATTTTAGACAAGAAAATTACAACAACAACAGTGCAATGAGGAATGTATTTTTGTTATCAAATGAGTTCACACTTATTGTCTGTAAACTGCAGCGATGTAGATTAATTTGAATAACCACTCAAACGTCCTGTTTTGTTTCATGTCAAAATAACAGCATAGGCTTGATTATGCAACTATTTGGAACAGTTTGGGTCTATTCTCGACAATTTAGAATGTCCAGAAAGGTACATATGTTGTAATTTGTCAAGATATGCCTACTTTAGGAATATATGGTCTCCTCCTTTCCACGTTTGTAGCCTATTTTACATGCAGCAAGCAAAATCAAGCATGCATCTCTCCTCCAATAGGCTATCAGTAAAGAAAATTAATTGAAATAAGCAGGGCTGGACTAGCACAGCTGGGGCCCAGGAGGACCTACCTCCAGGAGGCCTCCCCACCCCCAAAAAAACAATCAAACTTATAGGCCTAATCATTGTAGCATACACTATGTGCTCCCAGTCCCCGGGCAGTCAGCTCCAAAAGCTACGCTATTGATTTTATTTTTTACAATTACAAGAAATTAGCTGGAAATCTTTTCTTTTTTTTAATTCTCAGCTGCATGGCAAAATGTGTAGAATAGCATGAGATTAGCTATAAAATTGCAAATGTTTCTTTCTGCCCCATGGCAATATCTGTAGAATTGCAAGAAATTATCTTCAAAAATGCAAAATTCTGTCTGCTCCCCAACCCCCCCAATCCAAAAAATTATGGTTTGTTGGGGGTCCTGCGAAACTGCGGTACGCCACTGGGTTAGGGAAATGAGTAGCGGTAGGGTTTGGGGTAGGGATGTCCCAAGGACCCCGGACAGCACTAACCCTTGGAGCATTGTAAGCTACAGCTCCCCAACATTCAACTACGATGTGCAGAGACTGGGAGAAGAGTGCAAACTTTTTTGTGTGCTTTATTTAACTTGTCCATTCAGACAACTTACATTTATATTCTTCTTGTCCAACATTCTTTTTTTACCTGTCCCAGACAAGCGAACAAGCATTAATGTCGAGCCCTGGTGCTGTCTCTCTTTGTTTAGGTATTCTCTTTGGATATTTTACCTCGCTCTCTTCCCTTCTCCAAGTTTCTCCAGGTACGTTTCAACTATCGTTTCCAGACAAAACAGTTTAAAACAACAGACTTGCAGTGCACTCTTCCTACAAAAGTTCTCAACCAATTAGGGTTTGGTAATAGGAAACCATCTGATATTATATGTAATACAGTGGGGCAAAAAAAGTATTTAGTCAGCCACCAATTGTGCAAGTTCTCCCACTTAAAAAGATGAGAGAGGCCTGTAATTTTCATCATAGGTACACTTCAACTATGACAGACAAAATGAGAAAAAGAAATCCAGAAAATCACATTGTAGGATTTTTAATGAATTTATTTGCAAATTATGGTGGAAAATAACTATTTGGTCAATAACAAAAGTTTATCTCAACACTTTGTTATATACCCTTTGTGGGCAATGACAGAGGTCAAACGTTTTCTGTAAGTCTTCACAAGGTTTTCACACACTGTTGCTGGTATTTTGGCCCATTCCTCCATGCAGATCTCTTCTAGAGCAGTGATGTTTTGGGGCTGTTGCTGGGCAACACGGACTTTCCACTCCCTCCAAATATTTTCTATGGGGTTGAGATCTGGAGACTGGCTAGGCCACTCCAGGACCTTGAAATGCTTCTTACGAAGCCACTCCTTCGTTGCCCGGGTGGTGTGTTTGGGATCATTGTCATGCTGAAAGACCCAGCCACGTTTCATCTTCAATGCCCTTGCTGATGGAAGGAGCTTTTCACTCAAAATCTCACGATACATGGCCCCATTCATTCTTTCCTTTACACGGATCAGTCGTCCTGGTCCCTTTGCAGAAAATCAGCCCCAAAGCATGATGTTTCCACCCCCATGCTTCACAGTAGGTATGGTGTTCTTTGGATGCAACTCAGCATTCTTTGTCCTCCAAACACGACGAGTTGAGTTTTTACCAAAAAGTTCTATTTTGGTTTCATCTGACCATATGACATTCTCCCAATCTTCTTCTGGATCATCCAAATGCTCTCTAGCAAACTTCAGACGGGCCTGGACACGTCTGGCACTGCAGGATTTGAGTCCCTGGCGGCGTAGTGTGTTACTGATGGTAGGCTTTGTTACTTTGGTCCCAGCTCTCTGCAGGTCATTCACTAGGTCCCCCCGTGTGGTTCTGGGATTTTTGCTCACCGTTCTTGTGATCATTTTGACCCCACGGGGTGAGATCTTGCGTGGAGCCCCAGATCGAGGGAGATTATCAGTGGTCTTGTATGTCTTCCATTTCCTAATAATTGCTCCCACAGTTGATTTCTTCAAACCAAGCTGCTTACCTATTGCAGATTCAGTCTTCCCAGCCTGGTGCAGGTCTACAATTTTGTTTCTGGTGTCCTTTGACAGCTCTTTGGTCTTGGCCATAGTGGAGTTTGGAGTGTGACTGTTTGAGGTTGTGGACAGGTGTCTTTTATACTGATAACAAGTTCAAACAGGTGCCATTAATACAGGTAATGAGTGGAGGACAGAGGAGCCTCTTAAAGAAGTTACAGGTCTGTGAGAGCCAGAAATCTTGCTTGTTTTGTAGGTGACCAAATACTTATTTTCCACCATAATTTGCAAATAAATTCATTAAAAATCCTACAATGTGATTTTCTGGATTTTCCCCCCTCATTTTGTCTGTCATAGTTGAAGTGTACCTATGATGAAAATTACAGGCCTCTCTCGTCTTTTTAAGTGGGAGAACTTGCACAATTGGTGGCTGACTAAATACTTTTTTGCCCCACTGTATATACTGTATGTCCAGTGGTCTTTTTGGATGGCGGCAAAAGTAAGACGTGTGGGGGGCCTCCCGGGTGGCGCAGTGGTCTAGAGCACTGCATCGCAGTGCTATGCTGCGCCACCAGAGTCTGGGTTCGCGCCCAGGCTCTGTCGCAGCCGGCCGCGACCGGGAGGTCCGTGGGGCGACGCACAATTGGCTTAGCGTCGTCCGGGTTAGGGAGGGTTTGGCCGGTAGGGATATCCTTGTCTCATCGCGCTCCAGCGACTCCTGTGGCGGGCCGGGCGCAGTGCGCGCTAACCGAGGGGGGCGGGTGCACGGTGTTTCCTCCGACACATTGGTGCGGCTGGCTTCCGGGTTGGAGGCGCGCTGTGTTAAGAAGCAGTGCGGCTTGGTTGGGTTGTGCTTCGGAGGACGCATGACTTTCGACCTTCGTCTCTCCCGAGCCCGTACGGGAGTTGTAGCGATGAGACAAGATAGTAATTACTAGCGATTGGATACCACGAAAATTGGGGAGAAAAGGGGATAAAAAATATAAAAAAAAAAAAAAAAGTAAGACGTGTTTTTATCACCCCCTTGCATGAGTTATGCAACAAAGCTGATCTATTTTAGGTATCAGAGTTGGCACCCAGAGGATATGGCTACAGTAACAGCACTACACAATTTATATAGTATTGCTGTAACAATTACACCATTTCCTTCTGTGCCACGTAGTTATAGCACCACTCTGCATAACATAATAAACCATTTAAAAGTTTGTCATTTACATCTTCACATTCAGTATGTGAGATTTGTTTCACAAAGTATTTCCGTTGCAACATCATGAAATGTTTATTATGTTAGGATACATGATGTATTGACAATACTGTACATTTCAGTGACCTGTAGGTGCAAGAACATCTCTTCATGTTATGGACACTGTGTCACATCCCAAGGTAATGACACAACTATTCCAAAAACCAAGTTGTGGTTCAGTTGCAGTTGATGAGGTTGATGAAATGTTATTATAATGAAATATAATCGATTTGCTCTTTTGAACCTTTCCTTTCAGAGGGAGTCAGTGAATTAGATTGCTTTGGTAAACATCTGGGCTTAAGTAGGATCGGCTGGAAATGTGTGTGGACACCTGTAAAACACCAAACACAAAGATACACACTCTGTATAGAACAGTAAGTAGTGTAGAACACAAGGCTAATTTAATGTATCTCTGAGGTTATATAATTTGATTGTTTGCATTTAGGGTGCTCTGTAGACTGAAGACAAGAGAGATTTAAAAATAATCTAATTAATGAACTACTAAATCTTATTCAATTTGATATTCTTCACAGGAAAACACATAGCAAAATGCATGCAAACATATCGGAGACGTCTCAGAATATTCATCTGTCCAAAAAGTTTAACATGACAGCTCATGTATTTGACAAGAGTGATTTGAAGAGCTGCACAAAGACTGTTTTCAGAGGTTCACCTCAACAATTGGGTACGTTTATATTAATTACCTCCAGTATGCATCTCTTTCCTTCCATTATGTGATAATAGTGTAGCCTATGGGTTTACAGCAACCAGAAGATGTGATATGACCAGTCCTTCCTCTATATTGTTACATACAACATCTAAACTCAGCAAAAAAAAAAAAAACGTCCTCTCATTGTCAACTGCGTTTATTTTCAGCAAACTTAACGTGTAAATATTTGTATGATCATAACAAGATTCAACAACTGAGACATAAACTGATCACGTTCCACAGACATGTGACTAACAGAAATGGAATAATGTGTCCCTGAACAAAGGGGGGGTCAAAATCAAAAGTAACAGTCAGTATCTGGTGTAGCCACCAGCTGCATTAAGTACTGCAGTGCATCTCCTCCTCATGGACTGCACCAGATTTGCCAGTTCTTGCTGTGAGATGTTACCCCACTCTTCCTCCAAGGCACCTGCAAGTTCCCGGACATTTCTGGGGGGAATGGCCCTAGCCCTCACCCTCCGATCCAACACGTCCCATACATGCTCAATGGAATTGAGATCCGGGCTCTTCCCTGGCCATGACAGAACACTGACATTCCTGTCTGGCAGGAAATCACGCACAGAACGAGCAGCATGGCTGGTGGCATTGTCATGCTGGAGGGTCATGTCAGGATGAGCCTGCAGGAAGGGTACCACATGAGGGAGAAGGATGTCTTCCCTGTAACGCATAGCGTTGAGATTGCCTGCAATGACAACAAGCTCAGTCCAATGATGCTGTGACACACCGCCCCAGACCATGACGGACCCTCCACCTCCAAATCGATCCCGCTCCAGAGTACAGGCCTCGGTGTAATGCTCATTCCTTAGACGATAAACGCGAATCCGACCATCACCCCATGACGCGACTCGTCAGTGAAGAGCACTTTTTGCCAATCCTGTCTGGTCCAGCGGCGGTGGGTTTGTGCCCATAGGCGACGTTGTTGCTGGTGATGTCTGGTGAGGACCTGCCTTACAACAGGCCTACAAGCCCTCAGTCCAGCCTCTCTCAGTCTATTGCGGACAGTCTGAGCACTGACGGAGGAATTGTGCGTTCCTGGTGTAACTCGGGCAGTTGTTGTTGCCATCCTTTACCTGTCCCACAGGTGTGATGTTCGGATGTACCGATCCTGTGCAGGTGTTGTTACACATGGTCTGCCACTGTGAGGACGATCAGCCGTCCGTCCTGTCTCCCTGTAGCGCTGTCTTAGGCGTCTCACAGTACGAACATTGCAATTTATTTCCCTGGCCACATCTGCAGTCCTCATGCCTCCTTGTAGCATGCCTAAGGGACATTCACACAGAAGAGCAGGGACCCTGGGCATCTTTCTTTTTGTGTTTTTCAGAGTCAGTAGAAAGGCCTCTTTAGTATCCTAAGTTTTCATAACTGTGACCTTAATTGCCTACCGTCTGTAAGCTGTTAGTGTCTTAACGACCGTTCCACAGGTGCATGTTCATTAATTGTTTATGGTTCATTGAACAAGCATGGGAAGCAGTGTTTAAACCCTTTACAATGAAGATCTGTGAAGTTATTTGGATTTTTACAAATTATCTTTGAAAGACAGGGTCCTGAAAAAGGGACGTTTCTTTTTTTGCTGAGTTTAGTATAACAGTATTACAATGATAATTTATCACATAGCCTATCTTAAAAATTGCAGTTCGATGCGGCCCCCCATCTAATGTACACTTGAATCGACATTCAAGACAGCTGGATATCCAGGCCTCCTGGAGGAAGGAGGAGACCAAATATATCCCTCTTTACTCTGTGAGATACAAGGAGCTGAACAGCTCGCAATGGAAAGAGGTGGGATTCAAAAGTCAGATATGAAATGTACTGCCTACAGCTCATATAGAGCTAGATTATAGAATTGAAACAAGCTGGCATAAATAGTGAAACTCTTGGGGCCGGTTTCCCAGACACTAGTTCCGGACACAGATTAAGGTTAGTCAATGGAGAATCTCCATTGAAAGTACTTTTTAGTCTAAGGTTAGGCTTAATCTGTGCCAGGAAAACCAGCCCTAGTAGTCCAAGACTGGAAAAGACCAATGCAGAATCATTAGAGAAATAAGTTATACAGACCTAACCTCTCATTTATGTTCTCTATAGCCACCAGTGCAATCCAAGGATAGAAATAGGTGCACTGTGGGTAATCTTAACTCCTCACTGTCCTATGAGGTGCAGATAGAGTGTGTGGCCAACAACAAATGTACCCAGTGCCCCTGGAGCGAGGTTTTCACAGTCCCACCCGGTGAGTTGACCTTTTACCTAAAACTAAAATCTGGGATCCAGAAATCTGTTCAATGGTCTTATCAAAATAGGCTTAATCAATTGTCCACTCTACTGATTTATAACATGAAATAAGCTAAATATGTGTCCATGTTTCTTCTGTTTTCTAAGAACTTACTGATACGCCTGTCATTGAGATGGTAAAAGATAGTCGTCCACAAACCAAAGGGAGGAGATTAGTGATCATAAAATGGAAGGTAATTCATTTCCCCGTGAGTAACTTAACCTTACAATAGGAACATTTCAAATACAAATGTGAAAATAGTAAGTTTGTGACAATGTGAAAAATGTTAATAGAATGTGAAAATAGTACGTTTGAGTAAACTGATATAGGTATACATTTATAAAAGTGAATAGTTTATCGCACTACACTATAAACTGAGTATACAAAACATTAAGAACACCCGCTCTGTGCCTCCCGAGTGGAGCAGTGGTCTAAGGCAGTGCTAGCTGTGCCACTAGAGATCCTGGTTCGAGTCCAGGCTCTGTCGCAGCCGGCCGCGACCAGGAGACCCATGAGGCGGCGCACAATTGGCCCAGCATCGTCCGGGTTAGGGGAGGGTTTGGCAGGCTGGGATGTCCTTGTCCCATCGCGCTTTAGTGAATCCTGTGGTGGGCGCATGCACGTTGACACGGTTGCCAGGTGTACGGCATTTCCTCCGACACATTGATGTGGCTGGCTTCCGGGTTAAGCGGGCATTGTGTCAAGAAGCGGCTTGGCTGGGTCGTGTTTTGGAGGATGCACAGCTCTCGACCTTCGCCTCTCCCGAGTCCGTACGAGTTTTGCAGCGATGAGACAAGACTGTAGCTACCAATTGGATACCACAAAATTGGGGAGAAAAAAAAAAGGAAAAAAAAGAACACCCACTCTTTCCATGACAGCCTGGCCAGGTGAATCCAGACGAAAGATATGATCCCTTATTGATGTCACTTGTTAAATCCACTTCAAATCAGTGTAGATGAAAGGGGCAGGTTAAAGAAGGAATTTTAAGCCTTGAGACAATTGAGACATGGATTGTGTACAGTATGTGTGCCATTCGGAAGATGAATGGGCAAGACAAAAATAGAAGTGTCTTTCAAACATGGTATGGTAGTAGGTGTCATGCGCTCCTACATACGTTTCCTGTGTGTATCAAGAATGGTCCACCACCCAAAGGACTTCCAGCAAACTTGACAACTGTGGGAAGCATTGGAGTCAACATGGGCCAGCATCCCTGTGGCACGCTTTCGACACTTTGTAGAGTGCATGCCCCGACGAATTGAGGCTGATCCTAATGTTGCTGTAATACGTATTGTATAAAGCTTGATCCTACCATTGTCCTGTACATGTAAGTTTGCAGCCAGTGAGTTAGCGGAGGGCTACAGTGTTTCCGTGGGGAAAGCCTCAGGAGAGGATCCTATTGAGACCTTCAACACCAGCAGGCACCTACTCATAGTGACCCTGTCTCACTCAGCCTACCACCTCAAAATCACAGCTCTCAACAGGGCTGGGACCTCACCTGCAGCACAGAGCACTATACGGCCACTGGATGACAAAGGTAGGAACACCTATCAACTGTTATGTTGTCCTCCGATATAGGAATCAGACTGTGGCCGTCAGAATGTATTCACTATTTTGCTTGAGCAGTATTATGAGTAAGTTATATTGTTGCATTAGAAATGCATTACTAGTTTCTCTCCTGTGTAACAGCATGGTATCAGTCTGTTGAAGTGGATGTCTGAGATCTCTCAGATGCAGGAGAAAGGACTATGAAGTGTTGTTTGATTTGTCTCGACAGACTTATATGGGAAGCTGAATCTGACATTCAATGGCAACACGTCCTTTACTGTCTCCTGGGTGGATGACCTGATCAAAACCTACTCCTGCTTCTCAGTGGAGTGGTGGACGAGAGGAAACAAAGCTGCTCACAAGTCCTTCTATGAGGATGAGAACAATTATGAAGTCATACCATTGCACGGTAAGGTACATACATCTCTCTCCTGTGTTAACATGAGAACAACAGAGGATTCACATATTTGGATTGATACAGCATATTATCATGACCAGTACTTTCAGTTTGTCTTGATGAAAGACGTTTCACCATTTAAAACCACTCTTGTTGTTGTATGAACTAAAGAGCCATTAGAGCTGTATAAGAGGTACACCTTCACTCTGCACACGAGGCCAGACAAAGAGCCCTGCAACCTGAAGTTCATCAACAACAGCGAGAGCACCTACGGGAGCATCCAGTCCTACTTCACTGAAGGATGTGAGTCTGAAATACATATTTTATATGTACAGTGCCTTCAGAAAGTATTCAGACCCCTTGACTTTTTTCACATTTTGAACGTTACAGCCTTATTTTAAAATGGATTAAATACTATTTTTTTCTCAGCAATCGACACACAATACTCCACAATGACAAAGCTAAAAACAGGTTTTTAGATTTTTTTGCAAATGTATAAACCATTTCAAAAACAGAAATACCTTATTAACATACAATACTAGTCAAAAGTTTGGACACACCTACTCATTCAAGGGTTTTTATTTATTTTTACTATTTTCTACATAGAGTAGAATAATAGTGAAGACATCAAAACTATGAAATAACACATGGAATTATGTAGTAACTAAAAGTGTTAAATCAAATTGCTTTTCCAACAGTCTTGAAGGAGTTCCCACATGCACTGAGCACTTGTTGGCTGCTTTTCCTTAACTCTGCGGGCTAACTCATCCCAAACCATCTCAATTGGGTTGAGATCGGGTGATTATGGAAGTCAGGTCATCTGATGCAGCACTCCATCACTCTCCTCCTTGGTAAAATAGCCCTTACACAACCTGGGATGTGTGTTTTGAGTCATTAAGCCCTTAACTGTTGGTTAAGGGCTTGTAAGTAAGGTCTACACACAGTAAGGTCTACATATGTATTTGGTGCATGTGATGTGACAAATAAAATGTGATTTGTCCTGTTGAAAAATGCTAGTCCCACTAAGCGCAAACCAGATGGGATGGCGTATCGCTGCAGAATTCTGAGGTAGCCATGCTGGTTAAGTTTGCCTTGAATTCTAAATAAATCACTGACAGTGTCACCAGCAAAGCATCCCCACACCTCCTCCATTCATCAGGGTGGGAACTACACATTCGGAGGTCATCCGTTCACCTATTCTGCGTCTCACAAAGACATGGGGGTTGGAACCAAAAATCTCAAATTTGAACTCCATCAGACTAAAAGACAGATTTCCACTGGTCTAATGTCCATTGCTCGTGTTTCTTGGTCCAAGCAAGTCTCTTCTTATTATTGGTGTCCATTAGTAGTGGTTTCTTTGCAGCAAATCAACCATGAAGGAGAGATTCACGCAGTCTACTCTGAACAGTTGATGTTGAGATGTATGTTACTTGACCTTTGTGAATCATTTATTTGGGCTGCAATCTGAGGAGCATTTAACTCTACTGAATTTATCCTCTGCAGCAGAGGTAACTCTGGGTCTTCCTTTCATGTGGCGCTCCTTAAAGTAATGATGGACTGTTGTTTCTCTTTGCTTATTTGAGCTGTTCTTGTCAAAATAGGGACTTGGTCTTATACCAAATAGCCCTATTTTCTGTATACCACCCCTACATTGTCACAACACAACTGATTGAAAGAAATTCCACAAACTAACTTTTAACAAAGCACACCTGTTAATTGAAATGCATTCCAGGGGACTACCTAATGAAGCAGGTTGAGAGAATGCCAAGAGTGTGCAAAGCTGTCATCAAGGCTACTTTGAAGAATCTCAAATCTATTTTCATTTTAATACTTTTTTGGTAACTACATGGTTCCATATGTGTTAATTCATAGTTTTAACATCTTCACTATTATTCAACAACGTAGAAAATACTACAAATAAATAAAAACCCTTGAATGAGTAGGTGTGTCCAAAATGTTGACTGGTACTGTAAGTATTCAGGCCCTTTGCTATGAAACTCGAAATTGAGCTCAGGTGGATCCTGTTTCCATTGATCATCCTTGAGATGTTTCTACAACTTGAGTGGAGTCCACCAATGGTAAATTCAATTGATTGGACATGATTTGGAAAGGCACATGCCTGTCTATATAAGGTCCCACAGTTGACAGTGCATGTCAGAGCATAAACCAAGCCATGAGGTCGAAGGAATTGCCCGTAGAGCTCTGAGACAGGATTGTGTCGAGGCACAGCTCTGTGGAAGGGTACCAACACATTTTTTAAGCATTGAATGTCCCCAAGAAGACAGTGGCCTCCATCATTCTTAAATGGAAGAAGTTTGGAATCACCAAGACTCTTCCTAGAGCTGGCTGCCTGGCCAAACTGAGCAATCAGGGGAGAAGGGGCCTTGGTCAAGGAGGTGACCAAGAACCCGATGGTCACTCCGAAAGAGCTCTAGAGTTCTTCTGTGGAGATGGGATACCCTCCAGAAGGACAACCATCTTTGCAGCACTCCACCAATAAGGCCTTTATGGTAGAGTGGCCAGACAGAAGCCAATACTCAGTAGAAAGCACATGACAGCCCACTTGGAGTTCGCCAAAAGGGACCCAAAGACCATGAGAAACAAGATTCTCTGGTCTGATGAAACCAAGATTGAACTCTGTGGCCTGAATGCAAAGCATCATATCTGGAGGAAACCTGGCACCATCCCTACGGTGAAGCATGGTGGTGGCAGCATCATGCTGTGGGGATGTTTTCCAGCGGCAGGGACTGGGAGACTAGTCAGGATCGAGGCAAAGATGAACGGAGCAAAGTACAGAGAGATCCTTGATGAAAACCTGCTCCAGAGCACTCAGGGCCTCAGACTGGGGTGACGGTTCCTATTACAACGTCACTTACGGTTTCTATGCCTTTAGTTTTCCACCTTATCTGTGAATTCTGAAAAGCTATCCAAGGATTATTCCATAGGGTTGTTTTTAAGAAGTAATATTGTTTTTTGTAGAATCCGTAAAAAAAAATCCCATGTAGTTATAGTGTTAATGTTATAGAAGATAATGTTCTTAGCTCCATCTTTTGAAAACAGACACATGAAAAGATTCTGGAGGTGAGCATGCACATCTTCAATATTTACCCATTGTTCCTCTTTAGTGCATTTAACTAAATGTCCCAAGTAAATCCTAGGGTGGCGAGTTGTACAAATCCAGAAGGTTAAAACCACCGTCAGATTTAGGGACATCAAATCAAATCAACATCTGATCATCACACAAACACATATCATAAGCAAAGACACAGGGAACCACTTCATGTACTTACTAGCTTGTTACAGTGTAAATAGAGTACATGACACCTTGAGTACCTGCATGTCCCAATCAATCAACCAACCACCCACACACCAATTATTCATAAATGCATTGTGATTATATTCAGTGTATTTTCCTCTCAGCCCCAATTAGCGCCCCAGGGAACATCAGCAGCAGTAATGTTACCCAGAGCTCCATGGTGCTGGAGTGGACGTCAGTCCCTGAGAAGGACACCAGAGGTTTCCTGCTGGGCTACATCCTCCATTACACAGAGAGCCCGGATGACAGGACAGACGCTGAGACAAGTAAGATTGATTCATTTGATGTTCACAAAAAGGTGGCAATTGAGACTTGCAGTGAGTGAGTATTCATAGAATTCGAGCAAAGTAAAGTACAGTGTGTAGACTGTTTATAGTTTGGCTAATATCCGCGTTCGGAAAGTATTCAGAACCCTTCACTTTTTCCACATTTTGTTACGTTACAGCCTTATTTCTAAAATGGATTAAATAAAACAATTTATTAAATCCACACACAATACCCGAAATGACGAAGCGAAAATAGGCTTAGAAGCTTTAGCGAATGTAAAAATGAAATATGACATTTTACATAAGTATTCAGAGCCTTTACTCAGTACTTTGTTAAAGCACCTTTGGCAGTGATTACAGACTCGAGTCTTCTTGGGTATGACGCTACAAGCTTGGCACACCTGTATTTGGGGAGTTTCTCCCATTCTTCTCTGCAGATCCTCTCAAACTCTGTCAGGTTGGATGGGGAGTGTCACTGCACAGCTATTTTCAAGTCTCTCAAGAGATGTTTGATCGGGTTCAAGTACAGGCTCTGGCTGGGCCACTCCAGGACATTGAGACTTGACCCAAAGCCACTCCCGCGTTGTCTTGTCTGTGTGCTTAAAGTCGTTGTCCTGTTGGAAGGTGAACTGGAACCTAGAACCCCAGTCTGAGGTCTAGAGCGCTCTGGAGCAGGTTTTCATCAAGGATCTCTCTGTACTTTGCTCCGTTCATCTTTCCCTCGATCCTGACTAGTCTTCCAGTCCCTGCCTCTGAAAAACATCCCCACAGCATGCTGCTGCCTCCACAATGCTTCACCGTAGGGATGGTATTGGCCAGGTGATCAGCGATGCCTGGTTTCCTCCAGACGTGACGAATGGCATTCAGGCCAACGAGTTCAATCTTGGTTTCATCAGACCAGAGAATTTTGTTTCTCATGGTCAGAGTCCTTTAGGTGCCTTTTGGCAAACTCCAAGTGGGCTGTCGTGTATTTTACTGAAAAATGGCTTCCGTCTGGTCGCTCGACCATAAAGGCCTGATTGGTGGAGTGCTGCAGAGATGGTTGACCTTCTGGAAGGTTCTCCCGTCTCCACAGAGAAACTCTGGAGCTCTGTCAGGGTGACCATCAGGTTCTTGGTCACCTCCCTAACCAAGGCCCTTCTCCCCTGATTGCTCAGTTTGGCCGCATGGCCAGCTCTAGGAAGAGTCTTGGTGGTTCCAAACTTCTTCCATTTAAGAATGATGGAGGCTACTGTGTTCTTGTGGACCTTCAATACTGCAGCCATTTTTTGGTACCCTTCCCCAGATCTGTGCCTCGACACAATGCTGTCTTGGAGCTCTACAGACAATTCCTTCAACCTCATGACTTGGTTTTTGCTCTGACATGCACTGCCAACTGTGGGACCTTATATTGAGAGGTGTGTGCCTTTTCAAATCATGTCCGATCAATTGAATTTACCAAGTTGTGGAAACATTTCAAGTTGTAGAAACATTTCAAGGATGATCAATGGAAACAGGATGCACCGGAGCTCAATTTGAAATCTCTTAGCAAAGGGTCTGAATACTTTTGTAAATTAGGTGTTTTTTATTTTTAAAATATTTGCAAAAATGTCTAAAAACCTGTTTTCGCATCGTCATTATGGGGTAGTGTGTGTAGATTGAGGATTTATTAACATATTTTCAAATGCACTGTATGTACAGTTATTCTTAGAAGTTAAGATTTCCTGCACACTATCAGATATTCTTACTACCATGTCTAGTTCCCAAAAGGCTCAAGTCTCAACTTCCTTAAAATTATTATTGTGGTCTTACTACTATTTATTCTGATGCTTCAGTGACTTTGACTATTGTTTTCGCTGTAACAGACGTCACTGTGGATGCTGGTTCAACCAGCTACGAGTTGGTGGACCTAAAAAGCAATACTGTGTACCAAGTCCAGTTATCTGCCTTCACTGCTGCAGGAATGGGAGTGAGAAGCTCAGCCGTATACTTCGAAACCAAGTCAACAGGTTTGCGTGTTGATCTTTCATCAATGGTTATATTGTAATTGGAATCTCTGATATCCCACATTTGGAATACCATTTTTTATTAATTTAAAGGACCTGTCCTGCCTGCTTTCCCTCCCCAGTATCCCTGTCTATTGGTGGTATGATAGCAGGGGTCGTTATTGGAGCAACTTTACTCTTACTTGTGGTTAATCTCGGCTCTTGGTTGTTAAAAAGGTACGGTCCTCATGTTTTTAAGTCAAAGGTGTATTCATATCTGTTAGTGTTGCTCTATTAAATGTTGCCCAGTGGAATCCAAGTAATGGAAACTTTAAAATATTACATGGTCATTTGTTGTACTTTCAGAGCAAAGAGACTACTTTGGCCAAGTATCCCTAATCCTGGTAACAGCAATGCCATCCAGAAAATAGATGGGGTCTGCGAGCTGGTAAGAAAATTGTGAAGCATGACAGATTTATTGCATTTATGTCTAAGATCATGCCGTGTTGCTGTAAGATTTCCCCCCTCCGGAACAATAAAGATTGATTGATTCTCATAGGAACTCCTGGAGCCCATCAACAGACAGAAGTTAGAGGAAGAGGGGGACACCAACAGTCTGCACATTATTGACAGTAGAGAAGAAACGTCTCCCGTTAGCAACCTCCATAGCAACACAGACTCATGTCTACACCTCAACACAGACCACGAGGAGAATCAAGAGCCTTCAAAGACAACCGCAGACTCTGCCGAGCCCACTAAAGTAGACCCTCAAATCAACATGGGCTTGTGCCGAAGAAACACAGCCACAGACAGTAGCGCTCAAGATCCCACTTCTGACACCATTAAACCTACCACAGACACAAGACCGACAGACCTTGTCCCCATTAGTACGGTGGCCCACCAGTGCCCGCAGTTGTCCTTTATGAGTGATTACACGACCATGGAACTCTTCCAACAGGCTATGACACAATGTGTTCCAGCCACTATATCATTGGAACCCCATGGCCAGTCAAGCCAGTCAGAGGACACAGACTCACCCCTGACCAGACCAGAGTTAGATTACATACACCAGTCCCTCTATGACACTGTCCTCCACCTGTCCCAAGGCAGCACAAGTCCAACTGAGTTGTATTACACGGTTCTTTGAGAATGTTTACTGTAGATTCTAGAATCTGCCTTTCTCACAGATGCTGTGGAACAATTCTCAGCCTTTCATCTATGTAAAAAAGCCAGATGCTGCCATCAGTGTCACCCTGTTGACTAGCCTACTTAGAGTTCTGGACATTATTGGATCGTCATAACTCTGGAATGAGAAACCTTTCAATGACATACAGGAACTTAAAATGCTGTTATCCTATGAATACGTGTATTGATAGCCTGCAGTGCGGTGGTCACAGAATGTATTGAGGGATTGTTTGAGGAGCAGAAATTTCCCAATCGTTTTTTCAGAGACCATTTTATTCTCGGTTTATGTAAACTGACATAGTGAACCTGTACAACATCAGAAAGATGGACCCTCTAACAAAGACATCAATATCATCTATAGCAGGCTTTTACCCCATGTTTCATATGGATTTGGTAATGGATTAAACAAATACCATCACATGGCATTACAAGTATAGTTGAGACTTATTTGACGCAAAGTCTCTTTATTGGATCTCTTTTGGTTAGGATAGTCTGTGAAATATAGTAGGTACTTTGTCAAAGGTACAGTTTCAGGAGGAACATACAAAATAGAGAGAAAACATTGAAGCATTGTTTGCGATATCCTCTTTCATAATTTTCACACATTAGTTGCCAACATCTTTAACAAGTACATAAGAGTGAACCAACAAGACCTTTTTGTACACATGTTCCCTACAGTGTGTGTGTGTGTGTGTGTGTGTGTGTGTGTGTGTGTGTGTGTGTGATATATAAAACACAAAATGCCTCCAGAAAGTATTCAGACCCCTTGACTTACTTCACATTTTGTTACGTTACAGCATTATTCTAAAATTGATTAAATTAAACAATTCCTCAGCAATCTACACACAATACCCCAAAATGACAAAGCGAAAACAGGTTTTTAAATTTACATAACTATTCAGACCCTTTGTTATGAGACTAAAAATTGAGCTCAGTGGCATCCTGTTTCCCTTGACCATCCTTCAGATGTTTCTACAACTTGGAGTCTACCCATGATAAATTCAACTGGTTGGACATGATTTGGAAAGGCACACCTGTCTATATAGAAAAGTCCCACAGTTGACAGTGCATGTCAGAGCAAAGACCAAGCCATGAGGTCGAAGGAATTGTCCGTGGAGCTCCGAGACAGGACTATGACAAGGCACAGATCTGGGGAAAGGAGCCAACATTTTTTTTGCCGCATTGAAGGTCCCCAAGAACAGTGGCCTCCATCATTCTTAAAATGGTAGAGGTTTGGACCTGGCCGCCCAGCCAAACTTGAGCAATCAGGGGAGAAAGGCCTTGGTCAAGGAGGTGACCAAGAACCCGATGGTCACTCTGACAGAGCTCCAGAGTTCCTCTGTGGAGATGGGATACCCTCCAGAAGGACAACCATCTCTGCAGCACTCCACCAATCAGGCCTTTATGGTAGAGTGGCCAGACAGAACCTACTTCTCAGTAAAAGGTCCGACAGCCCGCTTGGAGTTTGCCAAAAGGCACCTAAAGGACTCTCAAGACCATGGGAAACAAGATTCTCTGGTCTGATGAAACCAGGATTAAACTCTTTGGCCTGAATGCCAAGCGTCACGTCTGGAGGAAAACTGACACCATCCCTACGATGAAGCATGGTGGTGGCAGCATCATACTGTGTGGATGTTTTTCAGCGGCAGGGAGACTAGTCAGGATCGAGGCAAAGATGAACAGAGCAAAGCACAGAGTGAGTGCTGTGGAGCAGGTTAAGACCTCAGACTGGTGCAAAGGTTCACCTTCCAACAGGACAATGACCCTAAGCACACAGCCAAGACAACACAGGAGTGGCTTCGGGACAAGTCTCTGAATGTCCTTGAGAGGCCAAGCCATAGCCCGAACGAACATCTCTGGAGAAACCTGAAAATAGCTGTGCAACAACGCTCCCCATCCAACCTGACAGAGCTTGAGAGGATCAGCAGAGAAGAATGGGAGAAACTCCCCAATACAGGTGTGCCACGCTTGGGGTGTCATACCCAAGAAGACTCGAGGATGTAATCACTGCCAAAGGTGCTTCAACAAAGCACTGCGTAAAGGGTCTAAATACTTACGTAAAAGTGATTTCACGTTTTAAAATTAGCAACATTTTCCAAAAACCTATTTTTGCTATGTCATTATGGGGTATTGTGGGTAGCTTGCTGAGAAAAAAAAAGTATTTAATTCATTTTAGAATAAGGCTGTAACCTAACAAAATGTGGAAAAAGTCAAGGGGTCTGAATACTTTCCGAATGCATTATATGAATATAAAAAATACATTCTTTACACAATCCTTTCAAATGTCAGTCATGAATGTTGTGGATTGTTATATATTTTTTTACCCTTCATTAAGACAATGTAAATGATAAAACACCTCAGACCAATGCCTTATGTATCTCTTAACTCTGCAAAAATTAGGTCCTTCAATCCGAAGCATAGATACTGTATACGTAAACACCATTTGGTGAGGAGAAAACCATGTTCACTCACTCCTGAATCAACTTGTACTACATACATACTCACTGCAACACATACATAGCTTTGATAAAAACTCTGTTTCAAACGAAAATACTGCTGATAAATTGGAGCCAAATTGAACACTTTGTACTGCAGGGTTCCCCATGGCCACTGGGTTCATACAAAACACTGGAATCCACCACCACCAACTAACGAACGCAAAACTACAAATGTAACTTAATTAGGATTGGTAAAACTGAGATTTTATGAATATTACGCTTGCTGTTTGTATCCAAGACAACACCACTCATATCTAACAACTTTTCCCAATTGCTTAAGCAGAATACCAACACGTCTTCATCTTGCATCTCAATAACTTCATAAAGTTTATTATTAGTGTATTTTTGTACAATTTCAGTCTTAGCACTTTGACTTGTCTGCCAGGGAATTGTTAACTCATTCCTGTGTGTCAAGCAAGTTCAACCTCTGTATAATGTAGGGTTGGCATGCTGAACCATGAAGCTGGTTGAAGCCTTGAGAAAGACCTTTCTAACAGCAACAGACACTAGACATCTTGCATTATAAGATCTTCCACATAATATTACTTTATAGAAATATTGATTTTGTAAGAATTTGTAAATAACAGCATTTCTTACATTGGGTGCAAACTAAGATATTGTGCACAAACAGAGACCTTGCATCTAGTAGTAACCAAAATAGATTAAGTGTTGCACGATAGCACAAACACCAAATTAACCAAGAAACAGGAAATCAACCACAAGCATGTTATGTTCAACACAGTTCTTACTGTAGGAAAAGCACACATTCTCCACATCTATAAAAACAAGCTGTGCACGTTAAGGTCTATTTTCAATATGAATATCATGTGACAACAGATTCACAGCAATGGGCATAGGGGGTCAGCATTCTCTTATATAGTCTTACACTAAATACACACACCAAGAAAATGGAACTAGGAAAATAATCAGATAAGATCTATTGGTTTTTGGCACACTTGTGCCAGCCTAGGGAACAGGAAGGGGTGTGTGTGTATGTTATACCAAGGTAAAGATCACAGGAGCTGGATACATAGTGGACTGTCTCGTTCCCATGGTTCTGCCTGGTTTCACACCCATCACTCAGTGCTGTCGGCAAGCGAGGCCGCGTCATCCTCTGTGTTTGTGTTGTAGCTGCCGTTGTGCTGGATGCAGGGTGATGTCAAACCCTCACTTGGTGTTGCCGACCCCTCCCTGTCACTCTGGTAGTCCTTCTCCTCCCTGTCGTAGTCCCTTTCCACCTGATCAAAGGATCACGTTCAAAATTTAATTTCAAATAGAGCAGGCCTTACTATACTAGGTGGATCAACAGAAAACACTAGGGACACAGTGAAAACATTTGAGAGCTAAGGTTACTGACTACAGGACCTCATGTCACTGTACTTCAGTTATATTTATCCTTTGTTTAACCAGGAAAGTCACATTATGCTTTGTTTAACCAGGAAAGTCACATTGAGATTGATATCTATATTTCAAGTACGCCCTGGCCAAGAAAACAGCACATTTAGTCACACAAACACCATAACACACAAAAACAGTGCATTCGGAAAGTATTCAGACCAGTTGACTTTTTCCATATTGTTACGTTACAGCCTTAATCTAAAATTGATTAAATTGTTATTTTCCCTCAATATACACACACACCCACCCCCATAATGACAAAGCAAAAAGTTTTTTTTTTAATTTAGCAAATTTATTACAAACAGAAAACTTAAATATCACATTTACATAAGTATTCAGACCCTTTACTCTCTACTTTTTTGAAGCACCTTTGGCAGCAATTACAGCCTTGAGTCCTCTTGGGTATGATGTTACAAGCTTGGTACACCTCTCACAGATCCTTTCATACTCTGTCAGGTTGGATGGTGAGTGTTACTGCACAGCTATTTTCAGGACTTTCCAGAGATGTTCTATCGGGTTCAAGTCCGGACTCTGGCTGGGCCACTCAAGGACATTCAGAGACTTGTCCCGAAGCCACTCCTGCGTTGTCTTGGCTGTGTGCTTAGAATCGTTGTCCTGTTAGAAGGTGAACCTTCAACCCAGTCTGAGGTCCTGAGTGCTCTGGAGCAGGTTTTCATCAAGGATCTCTGTACTTTGCTCCGTTCATCTTTAAGTTGATCCTGACTAGTCACTCAGTCCCTGCCGCAGAAAAACATCCCCACACCATGATGCTGCCACCACCATGCTTCACCGTAGGGATGGTGCCAGGTTTCCTCCAGACGTGACGCTTGACATTCAGGCCACAGAGTTCAATCTTGGTTTCATCAGATCAGAGAATCTTGTTTCTCATGGTCTTGAGAGTCCTTAAGGCAAACTCCAAGCGGGCTGTCATGTGCTTTCTACTGATGAGTGGCTTCAGTCTGGCCACTCTACCATAAAGGCCTTATTGGTGGAGTGCTGCAGAGATGGTTGTCCTTCTGGAAGGTTCTACCATCTCCACAGAAGAATTCTAGAGCTCTTTCGGAGTGACCATAGGGTTCTTGGTCACCTCCCTGACCAACGCCCTTCTTCCCCAATTGCTCAGTTTGGCTGGGCGGCCAGCTCTAGGAAGAGTCTTAGTGGTTCCAAACTTCTATTTAAGAATGATGGAGGCCACTGTGTTCTTGGGGACCTTCAATGCTGCAGAAATGTTTTGGTACCCTTCCCCAGAGCTGAGCCCTGATACAATCCTGTCTCGAGGTCGAAGGAATTGTCTGTAGACCTCCATGGCTTGGTTTTTGTTCTGACATGCACTGTCAACTGTGGGACCTTATATAGACAGGTATGTGCCTTACCAAATCATGTCCAATTAATTGAATTTACCACAAGTGGACTCCAATCAAGTTGTAGAAACATGTCAAGAATGATCAATGGAAAGAGGATGCACCGGAGTTCAATTTCGAGTCTCATAGCAAATGGTCTGAATACTAACAGTACCAGTCAAAAGTTGACACCTACTCATTCAAGGGTTTTTTCTTTATTTTTTACTATTTTCTACACTGTAGAAAAAGAATGAAGACATCAAAAATGAAATAACACCAATGGAATCATGTAGTATGCAAAAAGTAGCCACCTTTTTCCTTGACAGCTTTGCACAGTCTTGGCATTCTCTCAACCAGCTTCATGAGGTAGTCACCTGGAATGCATTTCAATTAACTGTTAATTTGAGGAATTTCTTTCCTTCTTAATGTGTTTGAGCCGATCAGTTGTGTTGTGACAAGATAGGGTTGGTATACAGAAGATAGCCCTATTTGGTAAAAAAACAAGTCCATATTATGGCAACAACAGCTCAAATAAGCAAAGAGAAACGACAGTCCATCATTCCTTCAAGACATACAGGTCAGTCAATCCGGAAAACGACTGGATTGACAATCCGGAAAATTTCTTCATGTGCAGTCACAAAAACCATCAAGCGCTCTGATGAAACTGGCTCTCATGATGACCGCCACAGGTAAGGAAGACCCAGTTACCTCTGCTGCAGATGATAAGTTCATTAGAATTACCAGCCTCAGAAATTGCAGCCCAAATAAATGCTTCACAGAATTCAAGTAACAGAAACATCAACTGTTTAGAAGAGACTGCATGAAATCAGGCTGCAAAGAAACCACTACTAAAGGACACCAATAAGAAGAGATTTGCTTGGGCCAAGAAACACGAGCAATGGACATTAGGTGGAAATCTGTCCTTTGGTCTGATGAGTCCAAATTTGAAAATGTTGGCTCTAACCGCTGTGTCTTTGTGAGACGCAGAGTAGGTCAACAGAAGCACGGAGGAGGTGGTGTGATGGTGCTTTGCTAGTGACACAGTCTGTGATTTTTTTTCAACAGGTCAATGACCCAACACACCTCCAGGCTGTGTAAGGGCTATTTGACAAAGAAGGAGAGTGATGGAGTGCTGCATCAGATGACCTGGCCTCCACAATCACCCAACCTCAACCCAATTGAGATGGTTTGGGATGAGTTGGACCGCAGAGTGAAAGAACAGCAGCCAACAAGTGCTCAGCATATGTGGGAACTCCTTCAAGACTGTTGGAAAGCATTCCAGGTGAAGCTGGTTGAGAGAATGCCAAGAGTGTGCAAAGCTGTCGTCTTTGAAGAATCTCAAATATAAAATATATTTTGATTTGTTTAACACTATTTTGAAAAACCCTTGAATAAGTAGGTGCGTCTAAACTTATGACTGGTACTGTATGCAAAAAAAATGTTGATTATAAAAAAAAAATAATGCAAACATTTTTTTTTACTGTTTTCGTCATTATGGGATAATGTGTGTAGATTGATGAGGGATTTTTATTTATTTATTTTTATCCATTTTACAGTAAGGCTGTAACGTAACAAATGTGGAAAAAGTGAAGGGGTCTGAATACTTTCCGAATGAACTGTACAACCCAAATTGTCATGTAAAAACTGTGCAATCATTTGTCATAAAGAGAATAGAAAGTGCAGGAGTCATGGTAAAAAAAACATTCTAGTGTGATTAAATCCTCAATTGTAATACAATTTTTGCAAAGAGGTACAGGATGATGGGGCAGCATGTCTAAAAGCTCTCTTGCCAAACTCAGTCCTTACCTTTCAGTTTGCCTCACCTCAGACTATTGATCTGAACTACTCTATTGCACACCACATACTTTTTCTTGGTATTTCATACCTCAATTTAACACTAAAAACTACAAAGGAATATTGCAGGAAAGAATGGGCGAGGCCCAAAATCTCAAAACTAGAATATAGCTATGCGCAAGATTGTTCATACTACACACACACTGTACAAAACAGTCCCCCATGGTTGAAAGTCGCCAAACAAAGTTTACTGTGAGGAACCCCGAGTAAGCTGTCTGCAGATTGTTATCAAATCTGAAGAGTGGAGTTTCACAGAGATTTGATCTTTAGTGCAGTCAGTGAGAAGTAGGCCAGTGTTTTTCCGAGACAGGCTTGGCGACGTGCAGATATTATGCTAATTACAGTGATAAGGACATTACCCTAAAGGACAATGATTATAGACAAATACAGTCAACTTCTGACAAGTGCACTTAAGGTCAGGAGTGGATTCAGAAGTCAGCAATTATAGCATTAGTCTTCTCACCTTCATAGGTTTGGCCTTGAGCTCCATCTTTTCTTTATCTCTGCTGCTCTTCTTCCTGGAGTTGGAACACTCCCTCTTTTCCCTGCTGCCATCCCTTGGTTTCTCCCTCTTCTTGTCTTTCCTCCCCCTGCAAATGTAAATGTAAACACAACCCTTAATGATCGACAGAGTAATGTCATCCAAAGTCTTGTTTGTGCAAATCTTCCAGAGACCACCATAATGCAAGATTTAAGTTACACATGTGTATCTCAAGTTAGGATTCCCACCCTATGGGCTTGGTTGTGGTGGTGCTGATTGTGTTGAATGGTCCCGTTGTACTACATTGTTTTACTGTACCTCTTTGGTGAGGGAGACCTGGCTTTCCTTCTGGGACTCCTAGAACGATCCCTGCTCTTCCTTCTGTGGCCCCTGAAAATAATTTACACCAACATTTCTTAATATTAACTGGGAGTTTTAGTCAATATCGAGAGCTCTCAGACAAGCCTATGGATTTTATTATTGTGTGTACATCAGTTCAGTCCTCATTTTATATAGTGTGTTAGCTGAACAAATAGGTCTATTTTTGTTCCATCAACAGGCCCTACCCTAATTTAAGTTGTGTGCTTTACTATAAATCAATTAGAAAGGATTCAGCTTGATATACTATATACACTCAGTGGACAGTTTATTATGTACGCCTCCATAACAGCCTGAATTCTGAGTTTTTTCACTCCTCAATTGTCCAGTGTTGGTGATTGCGTGCCCATAGCTGATAGGAGTGGAACCCTGTGTGGTCTGCTGCAATAGCTCATCAGTGACAAGGACTGACGAGTTCTGCTATCCAAGATGACGTTCTGCACACCACTGTTGTACTGCGCCATTATTTGCGGCCCGTTTGTTAGCTTGCACAATTCTTGCCATTCTCCTTCGACCTCTCATCAACGAGTTGGACTGCCGCTTACTGGAGGTTTTTTGTTTGTTGCATCATTTACAGTAAACATTTGACACTGAGTGCAGTTACATGCACACAATAATAGCCAGATGAATATAATAATTAGATTAAAACGTTTACATGCTTTGCAAGAATAACAATTTCCTAATAATTCTGTTTACATGGACACATCTGAGGAAGGCACAGTGATGCCGAAACGTTGGTAAATACCCATTAAATTGCTGGGAGATTACACATGGAGTGTGCGACTTTCATTATTTTGATAGTTTATTCGCCATTAGTCAGCACCTCCACACAAACTATTATTCTGGGTCAGCTCATGTTTTTGTTATCTACATGGACACATCTGAAATCAGGCTACCTGACGGCACTCGAAAATGCAGAAAATCACCAACCAAAACAAACGTTCTACCACAGTGAACATTTTATTTTTGGGAAGGATATTTTATTCTTAGTTCAAACATATAAAGTTTGTATGTGAAAACAACTTCTACCTTCAGTTGTTCTGAACACACTTTACTCGTGCTAAAGAGGGAGGCTCGTTCGACTGCTGCTAGCACATGCACAGATCAAATACACAGCTGGAACGCCGATTAACGTGTTTACATGTCCTTTTCACGCACTGGGGTGAAAAGCTCAGGAGGCTGGTCGTTTGAGATACTGGAACCAGCGCGCCAGGCACCGATGATCATACCACGCTCAAAGTCGCTTAGGTCACTTGTTTTGCCCATTCTAACATTACAATGCCTCAATGCACGTCTGCCTGCTTTATATAACAAGCTAGGGCCACATGACTCACTGTCTGTAGAAGCAAATCATTTTTTTGTGAAAGGGGTGGTGTACCTAATAAACTGGCAACTGAGTACATTCAGGAAGCATGTATAGTATGGTGTTCTGCTGACCTGCTCGTGCTCCTGGACCTTCGGGATGCACTGTAGCTTTTTGGAGGTGTTTTGGCCTTTTTCTCCCTCTGCCTCCTATCCTCTATAACCCGAGATATATCCTCATTTCCTCTCGTTCTCTGCTCTCTCTCTTTCCGCCTGTCCCTGCAGTACACCAGAAAGTGTGTCACTCCCTCCTTTCCTAGATGCCTTTGATCTGCAAGCTGGTACAATCCATGACAGAGAGACTGGAGCCTAGTGATTCAATGAGTAAACTCAACATCATACTGGCACTGCTGCTAAAACACAGTCCTCCAAGTATTTACCAAATGTTGGGTCCTGGCTTAAAGCTAAAGAAACAAAGAATGCACACCATTTAAGGTGATGTGCAGACTTACAAAATAATATAAACTATACACATTTTGGCTTGAATGAATGCCATCCTCATGACTAAAGATTTCCTAACAGCTTTATTTTATTTACAAAAGCCTTCAGACTTATCTCAAGGTAAAATAGTTGGAGCAGACTGCAGTAGTTCTACCGTGATCTGGAGCGTGAAAGTCTCTTGTGGATCCCCCGAGAGACGTGGGTCTCGCTGACCTTGGGCCGCGACCTCTGAGAGAGCCTGCTTCTGGAGACGAGAAAGCAAAAAAGGGGAGAATTTATATTATTAGACCAAATCAAGTTCACTTTATTTGCCTGTGAGAGGAATTCTCAATCCCGGACCGTACCTCTGCCTAGAACGGGACCGCTTCCTCCTCGTTCTCGAGCGGGAATGCGATCGTGACCGTGTTCTGGATCTCCTGGAACGTCGGGAGTGACTGGATGAGCGTTTCTTCACCTCCTCTGTAACAGGAAGTGATTAGTCAGACTAATCATACCATCAGACCAATCTATGTCTGTGAAAGACATCATGTGATGTTGAAACGTCACTCCTGTATCTATTCCTATACCTGTATTTCCATCTGCAGTTAAGCCTGAGCTTTTTTATTGCTGACTAAATCTGTGCCTACCTTTGAGTTGTGCTTTTAAATAAATCCAATTTAGGATGCATTTGGCTTGGGCATAATCCTTTTCATACCATCCAACCATTTTCACACGAAAAAAGCTACAAGGGTCCCCGTGAGGATGACAGTGGTTGACCTCTGACCTGGCTCTACTATGATGGCGGCGATGGTGGACTGGGCCTCTCTGACCCTCTTCATTACGTCCTCCAGCTCCTTGGCTGCAGCCTGAGGGGTCAGCTCTGGGGGCTTCACAATGGCGTTGTTGGAATGATTAATCCTGACCAAAACACAACGTTATATCACATTAACGCAACTTAGTGAACATCAAGTCACAACACAGAAAGGCAAATCATCACAGACATGGAAAACAATTCACTTAAGAGGCATAAGACTTTCAATTGCTACGTTTGTCGATTCCAAAGACAGCACAGTATTGAGCAACGTGCGGTAGTACCACCACAAAAAATGTCAGCAGGTCATTTAATTTGAATTTGGAGAGAAGCACAATCATTACAATCAATATTCCACGATAACAGTGAACAGGGTAACACATAGGTGTATCCCCACTAATACTATTTTTAGACGAGATACTCAACATATAACGTTTTCTATAGAATAAAAACGTTATGAGACTTACTTCAAGGGTCTGTCTCCGAACATGACTCCGTTAAAGGTCAGCGCTCTGGACACTGAATCCTGGTCGGCAAACTCCACGAAGGCGAAGCGTGTGGGCTGCGTCTCGTCCCCCGCCATGCGCACAAACTTTACGTCGCCCACCTGCTTAAAGAATTCCAGCAGCTGCTCTGCAGTAGTGGTCTACGGAGGGAGAAGAGAGCACATTTTAACATTAATGCAATAAGATACAGATATAGGATCTTAATGTGATCACAATTTTATTGATGAAAATTTCAACGTTAAAAAAGGCTTCTAAAGCCTTAAAAAACAGACTTGATTTGCCCTAAAGTAAAATGTATCAACCCCTACAAAAATATCCATGAATTAGAATCCATATAATAATTCAAATTTCCTGTTTGCAGCAGAATAATTTTCCTACTGTAGCAAACTGGCTCAAATTAAGATCTTATATCTGTAATCGTCATAAGATTATGGCATCATCCTATGACAGATGATAACCCTTCAACTATAAAAAAAAAAAATAACAGAGAAAGAGCTTCATCCACGTGCTAAACCCTAACTTGACTTTTGCGCTTAAATCATGCATTCATGTCAATGGGAAATATATATGAAAATATGAATAGATGTGACAGAACTTCAGTTACACTTAGGGTCCCTGTTACCTGCGAGTTGAGGTTGCCAACGTAGACAGTCCTTCTGATCTCGTTCACCTTGGAGGGATCCACGTTCCCCATGAGGGGGGGCTGGGTGGAGGACGACACCCCACCTGCTCCAGTCACAGCCAGGGCCGACACTGCAGGGTCCAGGGCAGCCGGCAATGCCGCCAGGCTCACTATAGGGACACTCAGCTGCTGCAGTAACACAAACAGAGCAAGATTTACTAGGTAGATGGAGAGGTGGAATAAAGATTGAGAGATTTTCAGGTCAGATGTGCCGCACATAGAAACAGTTTGAAGATATCTTTAGGTTTGATTGCCATTTGTTCCCTCCTGAAAATAAAAGGCCCAAATGTTGCACAGGTGCTGTAGAGCTTAATAAATATGTCTGTGGTAAAGCAATACACCTCCTACTGATCAAAAATTGTATAGCACAGTGTTTCTCAATCTTTTTTTGTACCAGAGGCTTGGCTAGCTATGGCACTTCTTGGAAGACTACTTATATTAAAACTAACACTTGAGAACTGACTAAATATTTGTCACAACTATTCTGTGGGACTGGTCAGCAACATCCCAGAGACCAAAGTCGGTCCGTGGACTGGAAATTGAGCACCCTGGTACGGTCTATTAATCCCAAACTCACAGTCTGTATGGGGGCCGAGGTGGGAAGGGGCAGCAGGCCGGCGCCTGCCATCAGGCTGGGTACAGCAGGAACAGCAGGGGGGGCAGCAGGTGCCAAGAGAGACAAGGCCTTGGCTTCTTCTGGGATCTTCCCTGTGGGACAAGGGGAGGAGTTAGAGCAGGTCATGGCAGGAAACAACCCTTCTGCGTCCTCTATGACTGCAGTATTATAGCCCCAGTATTCTAGAGAGAGAGAGAACATTCCTTCTTCATACAAAGACCTAGCTCTATTGGCTAGTTACTGAGGAGTCTAACAGAGCCGATGCTAAAAAAAGGTTGAGCATCCTCAGTGCGGTTTCCCTCTACTTCTCAAATTTACTGTAATAAGTCAGTCATTTAGCATTCAGGCTATGAACAGACAAAAACGTTAACATGACTTCTTCCTCACAAACGAAAGGAAAATCCTGATTTTTGTCCTCTTTTTTTCATAGATTCAAAAAATAATGCAGAGAACACTTTGAGGTATGGGTCACCTGTACTGGAAACATATTGGTCATGAACCATACGATAGCAAGCATGGGCGCTTTTCCCGTAGGGCGATCGTTTCGCAGTGTTGGAAAGGAGTGCAACACAAGACAACCGTTCATGATGGCTGCATCACTAATAGCACACAGAACATCAGATACAGAAAAGAAGAACATTTTTTAAGAATCTTGAGAAATTCCCAAACGTTAACCAAAACTTAAAACCTAAAGACAACGGATTTGAAATCTTTCCCTTTCTTTTTACTGGTTCAATCTGCCGTTCCTGAATGGAAAAGGGGAAGGGCGCAGTGGGTCTTTCAATGAATCTAGTGGCTTTGTTTTAGAGAAGAAAAAAAACAATTACAAATATTTTAAGGCTTAAGGGCAAAAGCAACAAAAAGTCCATGTAATCAAATTCTTATACTATCAGTATAAGCATCATGTTACCAATGTAAAATGTAAAGGTTCTATTCTATTCTACTACTTATTATAAGTTAATGATACTTTCTCCTAGTGAGTTTAAGGTTTAGATGAGCCCTATATTTTAAATCCTAACCATAGACCAAGAGCAGGAGACAAAGAAAGTAAAATGTGTTAGTCATCTTCATGGCAGCCCATGTGTGATACACATTCCACCTGGGTGCCATGGCAACCTGGACAGAACTCAATCACAGACTGTGGAAGGAGAGAGAGAGAATGAGCGAAAGAAAGAAAGAGAAGAGGTGAGAGAAAGAGAGAGGAAAAACCAAAAATAATAAACGGAAAAACAATATGCTAGGAATAATGCAATAGTGTAGCTAGAGTCTAGAGGGAGCAGACAAGGCAAGGGACAACATGTGAAAGTAAAAACTAAAAGAAACCAACCAAAAAAAAAGAAAGAAAAGAAAGATAAATAAAAAGAGACAAGGTGTCCATCTTGGAAGGTTCAGCGGGCTTATTCTCCTTGGTCACATTCCCCCCTTGAAGGCAGCGGTGGCCCCAGCGGGGATAGTGGCTTGGAAAACAATGCCTGACTCAGGCTAGTGTAGTGTAACAGCTGGGCCAGTCTAGTCATCTGATATGCACACATAATCACACAGAAAAAACATACAAAACCAAATTAATAAACTCAGTAGCCATCCAGCACTAAGTTAACGTGGACAAAAAAGCATTTCAAGTGAGAGAATCGGTTAGATAAGGTGAGACCACTTATTTTATTTTTTTGAGAAGCTATACGCTAAATAACGGAACAAGAGAAGGTTCTAGAAGACAGGGAGATTAAGCAAAAAAAATAAAAATATGAAACAAAATAAAAAGAGAGAAAAGAAGTAGTTAATTATTTAGTATGTTATTCTACCATATCCTTGAAATCACCTCCATATCACTATGCATTATACCCATAACAATCACGTCAACCTTTGTCATGAACATCAGAATCCGAGTCAAGTGTTATTTCGCAAGAATATGGATGATGTATTGCCAGACCAACATAAACTGTCATTGAATACAGTGATGTGGTACTAGTCTATGATTTTACTCTAAGTGTCTGCTCCTGCTACTACTACAATGTGCCTTCCATGGTCCGTGCAAATGATCATGTTATTTTCATATTGTGTAAAGCCCCATGACAAAACACACTGCTTATATCTAGCTAGTTGTGACAGGTGCTTAGGATAAATTGAGTGCTCAATGTGGATTAGGCCATCTTGGATCTGGGATACAGTGCAAGTGCATTTGTGTTCATGTGTATTCCTAATGGAAACCAACACAGCAAAACACTGGAAAGAAACACTTGCATGTACCTGCTATTTGAATGTAGGATACTAACGTTAGAATTTCAGCGGTTTCACCAACCACTAGACAACACAATTTCACAGGAAGTGTGTTGACTACACAAAACATTCATTATGTCAACATCATCACTTGAATGAATTTGGGCATACTCACCTTCTGCACATGGGACTACGATCAAAGCTCTGTCAATAAATACAGTGTTGGTTAAATGTTGCGCCACGCCAACACTGGAAGGCTCTCGATACTTTATGTAACATACTTTGGACGAGAAGGGGAGTGGTGCATTGCTGTAAGAGAACACAGACATGTATTAGAAATTACATGGATGTTGAATGAACACAGTTTACAAGTCAACGTTAGTTATACATGCCTATCTATCTACATTAAGTAAACTCCGGTAGCTAACTGCACCAATGGTAAACGTGCGGAGTAGGCCCTTGATCCCGGGTCTTTCTTTATTGGGCATGCCGAATTGATAGCGCTTACTCCGGGGGGTAAAGACGTAACTCCTCGACGTCCCCAAGAAAGCCGAAGAGAGTGCGCATCTGCTCACTACTCACGGCAGACGACAGATTGGTGATTTGAATGACAGCGGTGCCTGGAATTCCACTCATTTTTCGCAATGCTTCCTCTTGAAAATGTACAGAAAATCGTATTTTATGACTAACTGAACGTTAATTCTAGAAAATGGTTACAGGGGCAGCAAAGACAGTACCACAGATAGAACAGTGAACCAGACGTTTCACCGGATGTATAAATCTGAAGCATCCGGTTGGCGTGTCCCACTCACAACCAAATATGGTGGTGAGGGGAAGCGGCTGTGGGAGAAGATGGAGCGAGAAGGATTTTGGACGATAGTCTGCTAATTTTCTCATCAATGAAACATTTGAGTTCAATACTGTTAAGAAAACTATAATCTGTTACAAAGTGGATTACGTTTTGTAGACTTTACCCGTTGCCAAAGTTTCCCCCCAAAATGGCGTTGTTTAAAAGGAGTGCAAGGGCGAAATTAGCAATTGCACACACGCACTTCACAGAGTAGGCGTACCCTAACCGGAAATATGCAAACACATGCTAGAACGAGCCAATATAATCTCGCTAGCTCGTGCTTGGCTCTGGCCACCTCCTTATTTGTTCTGCCCACCCTGATTAATTTGCTCCCATTGGAAACGACAGGCTATGGTCAATCTTGGGTTAGTTTAGCAAATCTTTGACAGTAATGCTGAAAGATCTTGATGTCTCCACCGATTGCTGTGCGAACAGCGCCTTCGTGTGTAAAGGATGTCTCACATCAAGGGTCTTTTTTCAATTAGATATCATCACCAGACTGCGTCCTCTCTCATCTTGAAAAAAGTCACAGTTAATCGAGGAGACTGAACGTGGATGGAAATGCTATTGCTTGAAATGAGCCGGTCCTTCTCTGCTCGGGGCATCATTAGGCAAATTAAGTTTACAGGGATGCATCCCAAAATAAATGTATAAAGTGCAAAAAAAAATGTTGTGCAAGACATTTTATAGATAAAACAATAAGTAGAATATTGTTTTTAAAAGTCTATATGTTTTTCTCTGATGAAACAAAAGCTGATTCAAAGGGGGTGTGGAAAATGTAAAAATTATTCTGCGGTACACGTGAGTATCCTCGATGAAAGGTGGCTATCGAGTGGAGAACACTTCCGTTTGCCTACTAACAAACTGACACACTCCTCGACCACTTATTGGTTTCGGGTCATGGAGAAGAGAGGACAGGTGAGGATAGACTTTTGCCCAATGAGAAAACCCAGAGGGGAAACTTTATAATTACTAAATAAAATCTACATTGGAGACGTTTCCATGGCAAAACAAAAAATGGATCGCCAAGGTGGAACCAAAATATTATGCATCTGGAAGAAGCAGGAGCTGTGCACCCTTTCTTACTTAATGGCACAGTGAACTTGCTGAAACTAAGGGGTTTTCTTGTTTGGGCAAAAGACCATCCTCTGTCCTATATCCTCCAATATGTGGTCGATGAGTGTCATTTCATTAGTAAGCAAACAGGAAGGGGGCTGGAAGGGGATAGCTTCATGTCAAAATAGCAAATGGAGTATGAGGAGTGTGTGTATCAAAATGAAAGTATTGGGCGTGTGAAAAGGAGTGGATGTGTCAAATGCTCTGCTATAGGTTAGACCAGGGCTCTCCAACCCTGTTCCTGGAGAGCTACCCCCATGTAGGTTTTCACTCTAACGCTAGTTGTGACTAACTTGATTCAGTTTATCAGATGTGCTAGATTAGGGTTGGAGCGAAAACCTACAGGACGGTAGCTCTCCAGGAACAGGTTTGGAGAGCCCTGGGTTAGACGGGTTTGATTAAGCGGTGTTATGTAGCACTATATTTCCCGTGTCCCAGGTAGTGCTGAGGCTGCTGCTGACCCCCTTAAACAGCTGCTACCGCACAACTTCCCCCTCTTGATTTTTCTCGGCTCATTCCAGAGAGGATTGCTTGGTAAGAGTGTATAAGCGCAGAAGTATACCTGCAGCTATTCAATAGCTTGGAGCAAGCTAGCTAGCTAGCCTCTCCATCTGGGTGGTCTGCTGTCACCCCCATCGGTTTGACTTGTGCCATCTTGTTTGGGTTTTGTCCTTGTTTTTATTACTTGTGACAGTTTTCGAAATTGGGCAATACTCGGTTTGGTCGACCAGTATTGCGGTGGTTAGGGTTTTTCTTAAGCCGGATGTACACTACACAATTTTGGCCCCGATTTAGCTGTCCCAGACAAGTTTTTGAGATCGGAGACAAAGCCCCCCGCCTTGTTGTTGCCTACTTGGGACGCGTGGCCATCAATAACGCTCGTTTAATGTGAGCGGGTCAGAAATGCAATCTGGGGCTACCGATCCGGTCGTTGAGCAGTCCCAGACGTCCCGATATTTTCAAACATGTTTGATGTTATCAGCACAAAATCTGCAATGCTCTTGTAGTGTGAGACGTGCAACGACAAGTTTTGAGAACGTGATCAGCAATAGCCAATGAGAGCTCACCAGAGAAGAAGCCAGTGAGACGATGACGATGTTTCGCATCCCCTAGAATGTGTAGACTCGAGTAGGAGCGATGACTATTAGTATGCGTTTCTACTTGCCGTTATCAAAGAGCCACAGAGTAAAATTGTTACAGCTCTGAAGTTCACAAGCAATGCTATTCAATTCAAAATGTTGGCACGAAATTTCAACTGCTTTGAGCCACAGCTCGTTCTAGTTACGTTAACAATCTAATCACATCATTGTTTTGGCGAGACAGCGTGGTGGTATGGAGAATCCTCACGACCAAGTAAAGAATTTTACAGTGTGTGACACCCTGTCTGTGCCAGATTGTTCAGTGTGCGCACCACTACTTGGCAAGACAAAACACTACAGGAAAGATGGTTGTTCAATGTGAGAGGCTCAGCGAGTGTGGAGAACGCATAAAACATTATATTTGAGAAGCATTCCAGTAAATGCTGTACGGTCACTGCAGATGCCGGATTGACCATGCAGAGCATTTTAATCGCACCACACCCATATTTTTTTTTAAATGTGGAGGGCTCCGCATTGACATGATTGGACGTGCTACCTGTCCCAGACCTGCTGTTTTCAACTCTCTAGAGACTGCAGGAGCAGTAGAGATACTCTTAATGATCGGCTATGAAAAGCCAACTGACATTTACTCCTGAGGTGCTGACTTGCTACACCCTCAACAACTACTTTGATTATTATTTTTTGACCATGCTGGTCATTTATGAACATTTGAACATCTTGGCCATGTGCTGTTATAATCTCCACCCGGCACAGCCAGAAGAGGACTGGCCACCCCTCATAGCCTGGTTCCTCTCTAGGTTTCTTCCTAGGTTTTGGCCTTTCTAGGGAGTTTTTCCTAGCCACCGTGCTTCTACACCTGCATTGCTTGCTGTTTGGGATTTTAGGCTGGGTTTCTGTACAGCACTTTGAGATATCAGCTGATGTACGAAGGGCTATATAAATACATTTGATTTGATATGGTTGGTGGCAATGGTAGATCCTGTATAAACACAAACTCACTTCCTTGAGAACTTCCTTCACAATAGCTCTGCTCAACTGCTCTGCGAACTGCAAGAAGTATGAATACCATGACTCATGCAGAGGCCGTATTGTCATAAATGCTGTATGGCCAATGCAGAACCCGGAATGACCATGCAGAACCCATATTGACCATGCAGAGCCTTTAGGTGTTGCAAGGCACACCAAGATTTCATCTCTCACAGGACACAGAAATCTTGCCTAAACTCTTGTGTGTTCAACCGTGAACCAACTATGCAAAATAGCTAGCTTACTGAGCACAATTATAAACACACTTTCTCTTAAGTCCTGCCAACCTCAAACCCCATGTATAAAGCAAGAAATATGCTATAAACGTGGTGTCAGTTACAGCCGACCCACACGTGTGAAGCAAGAAATAAACTATAAGCATGTGTGAGTTACAATGCCCTGCCCCTTCACGGTCAAGCAGTTCACACTCCAGTCATGTCTCCTTTAGATAGTGTATGAGACAATGGCTGATATTGTAGGTTCGTAGTAATCTTTACTATTATACAGTATTGCGCAGTGTTTACTATAGACATAGTATATTACACTATTGGCAGAGTTTTTTCCACTAGGAAAAGCTACAGCCATTCTGTCTCCCTCAGATAGTGTTTGAGACAAAGGCTGATACTGTATATCTCAATGCAAATAGTACGGGTAGCCATTTGATTAGCTGTTCAGAAGTCTTATGACATGGGGCTTTAAAAAGCCTTTTGGACCTAGACTTGGTGCTTTGGTACCGCTTGCCGTGCGGTAGCAGAGAGAACAGTCTATGACTAGGGTGGCTGGAGTCTTTGGCAAATTTTAGGGCCTTCCTCTGACACTGCCTGGTTTACAGGTCCTGGATGGCAGGAAGTTTGGCCCCAGTGATGTACTGGGCCGTACGCACTACCCTCTGTAGCGCCTTGTGGTCGGAGGCTGAGCAGTTGCCATACCAGGCGGCGATGCAACCAATCAGGATGCTCTCGATGGTGCAGCTGTAGAACTTTTGAGCTATTACACTGCGGTCTTGCACAGTGTGTAGCTGGGGTTACTCGTTTTCTGTTGTACTTACAGTTAAGACAGTAACTATCCTAGTTTCTCTTGGAAACCCACATCTCAGCTCTATTACACTGAGGGTTTCAGTGTGTAGCTGGGTTTACTATAGTTATGTTGCACTACTTTACAATACAGACAGTAACTAACCTAGTTTACAGTAACTATTCAGCTATATTACACTGGGGTATTACACAGTGTGTAGCTGGGTTTACTATAGTTTTTCTGTTGCAGTTTGACTAAAGGTGCTTTTCCTACGTATGGGAACTATACAGTCACATCTCATGGCAGACTTTGTGGATCTGCTACCATGGGTTTGGGTCTTCTGACCATGCTCAGCTATCTAACTGGCCGGCTGGATGGACCTAGCTGTCTTGCCGGCTGGCCGGACCTAACTTTCTGGCCAGCTGGCCGGACCTAGCTATCTGGCCGGCCGGCCCGACATCGCTTCCTGGCAACCTACCTAGCCTTGCGGACCTATCTACCATACCTACCCAACCGGCCGTAAACCAGGTAGGTAGGTCTGGCCAGAAGGGACGTAGGTCAGTTAGGTCTGGCCGGCCAGGTAGGTTGGTGGGCTGGCTGGCCAGGTAGGTAGGACGGCAGGCCAGGCAGATAGATCCAGTTAATCAGGTAGGTCCCGCCGGCCAGATGGGACCGGCCAGGTAGGTAGGCCAGCTAAGTAGGTGGGGCTGCCCGGGTAGGTCTGGCCGGCTGGCCAGGTAGGTAGGTCCGGCCGGTTGGGTAGGTCAGGTAGATAGGTCCGCCCGGCTAGGTAGGTAGGTCCGGCCGGTTGGGTAGGTCAGGTAGATAGTTCCGCCCGGCTAGGTAGGTAGGTCCGGCCGGTTGGGTAGGTCAGGTAGATAGGTCCGCCCGGCTAGGTAGGTAGGTCCGGCCAGCTGGTCAAGTAGGTCGTTTTTTCTCTGCCAAGAAGTTTCCTTTTATTTGAACGATTGTTGTTGTCATGTTTTTTAAATCATATTTTAAGTAATTTTCATGAAGCATTATGACCATCTGTCACTTTACTCTCACTAAGAAAATGCACTTTATAACACTGTCAAGAAGGAAAATATATTTAATTAGTTTACTCCAATTAGGGGAGGGTTGGTAGGGTTAGGGGAAAAAAGTAAAGAAGGATATAATTAATTCATTAAAAATATATATATTTTAAATATTATAATAATCAAAAGAAAAAAAGTGTTTATTTATTAGCCTAGCGGTTATAAGTATTTAGGCATATCATGTGAATTAGGCCTCGTGAAAATGTGAAATCATTGTCAAAGCGCAAGGGATACTGTTACATGTAGGCCTAGATTATTTATGGATTGAAGAAATATCAAAACTGTCTTTAACAACTCAAAATCAATTGCATGTGACACAGGAACCACTGACTCGTTGCATTTTTCTATTAACAAGACACCTGCTGGGAACTTTTAGCTGGTTAGGGCAGCCCATGAAGTGTCCTAAATTACTGTTGACTAGGTGTGAATCTTATGACTAAAGAGGCTTCATGAATAGCTTTTTTTTTTACCTATGAAAGCAGGAGTAAAATGTCTCTATTCTCAGCATTTATGGGGCCTGATCTCAGAGTTGGTGGCAGTCTGGTTGGCTGCCTGTGCGTGGGTCGTCTCGACAGCTTCAGTACTTGGGTTCCTGATATCAATTTCAATCCCCTCTCTCTCCCTGAGCCCATGCCCCAAACAGACAGAACAGCAACACCAGCAGAGAGAGCTAGAGCACCCCTCATTTTGAAATAACACCTCTTCAGAACTAATGTAGTCTAAACTGGGCTCCTCAATCCCCCTTCTTATATAGACTGGACTTAGTGAACCAGTACAGCGCATGAGAACTGAACACTTGTCTACAGTGGACAGTTTTTGAAAATAGCCAAGGTGGTTTTTCTAATGATCAATTAGCCTTTTAAAATGATAAACTTGGATTAGCTAACACAACGTGCCACAGGAGTGATGGTTGCTGATAATGGGCCTCTGTACGCCTATGTAGATATTCCATTAAAAATCTGCCGTTTCCAGCTACAATAGTCATTTACAACATTAACAATGTCTACACTGTATTTCTGATCAATTTGATGTTATTTTAATGGACAAAATGTGCTTTTCTTTAAAAAACAATGACATTCCTTAGTGACCCCAAACTTATGAACGGTAGTGTGTCTGTGTATGTATACAGTTGAAGTCGGAAGTTTACATAAACCTTAGCCAAATACATTTAAACTCAGTTTTTCACAATTCCTGACATTTAATCCTGGTAAAAATTCCGTCTTAGGTCAGTTAGGATCACCACTTTATTTTAAGAATGTGAAATGTCAGAATAATAGTAGAGAGAATTATTTATTTCAGCTTTAATTTCTTTCATCACATTCCCAGTGGGTCAGAAGTTTACATACACTCAATTAGTATTTGGTAGTATTGCCTTTAAATTGTTTAACTTGGGTCAAACGTTTCGGGTAGCCTTCCACAAGCTCCAGACAATAAGTTGGGTGAATTTTGTCCCATTCCTTCTGACAGAGCTGGTGTAACTGAGTCAGCTTTGTAGGCCTCCTTGCTCACACACACTTTTTCAGTTCTGCCCACCCATTTTCTATAGGATTGAGGTCAGGGCTTTGTGATGGCCACTCCAATACCTTGACTTTGTTGTCCTTAAGCCATTTTGCCACAACTTTGGAAGTATGCTTGGGGTCATTGTCCATTTGGAAGACCCATTTGCGACCAAGCTTTAACTTCCTGACTGATGTCTTGAGATGTTGCTTCAATATATCCACATAATTTTCTACCCCATGATGCCATCTATTTTGTGAAGTGCACCAGTCCCTCCTGCAGCAAAGCACCCCCACAACATGATGCTGCCACCCCCGTGCTTCACGTTTGGGATGGTGTTCTTCGGTTTGCAAGCCTCCCCCTTTTTCCTCCAAACATAACAATGGTCATTATGGCCAAAAAGTTCTATTTTTGTTTCATCAGATCAGAGGACATTTCTCCAAAATGTACGATCTTTGTCCCCATGTGCAGTTGCAAACCATAGTGTGGATTTTTTATGACGGTTTTGGAGCAGTGGCTTCTTCCTTGCTGAAGGTTATGTCAATATATGACTTGTTTTACTGTGGATAGATACCTTTGTACGTGATTTCTCCAGCATCTTTACAAGGTCCTTTGCTGTTGTTCTGGGATTGATTTGCACTTTTCGCACCAAAGTACATTCCTCTCTAGGAGACAGAACGCGTCTCCTTCCTGAGCGGTATGACGGCTGCGTGGTCCCATGGTGTTTATACTTGTGTACTATTGTTTGTACAGATGAACACGGTACCTTCAGGCGTTTGGAATTTGCTCCCAAGGATGAACCAGACTTGTGGAGGTCTACAATTTTTTTCTGAGGTCTTGGCTGATTTCTTTTGATTTTCCCATGATGTCAAGCAAAGATGCACTGCGTTTGAAGGTATGCCTTGAAATACATCCACAGGTACACCTCCAATTGACTCAAAGAATGTCAATTAGTCTATCAGAAGCTTCTAAAGCCATGACATAATTTTCAGGAATTTTCCAAGCTGTTTAAAGGCACAGTCAACTTAGTGTATGTAAACTTCTGACCCACTGGAATTGTGATACAGTGAATTATAAGTGAAATAATCTGTCTGTAAACAATTGTTGGAAAAATTACTTGTATCATGCACAAAGTAGATGTCCTAACCGACTTGCCAAAACTATAGTTTGTTAACAAGAAATTTGTGGAGTGGTTGAAAAACAAGTTTTAATGACTCCAACCTAAGTGTATGTAAACTTCCGTCTTCAACTGTATATGAATATAAGAAATAATGATCATGACCCCAAGAAATCTCATTGGATTTTGAAAAGTGTGTAAGTAAGTAGTACCTGTAACTGGGCTGTACTCATGGTTGATGTTAGTGTAGACTTTGGTGAAGATCAGCGTCGTTGCACCACTTAGGGGTTCTACATACCCTGATTAAGTTCTCAAACTGACAGAGAATGCCACCTTTGGTCTTTAATTTATTTTTATTTCACCTTTATTTAACCAGGTAGGCCAGTTGAGAACAAGTTCTCATTTACAACTGCGACGACCTGGTCGGTCTGTGAACACAACAGATTAACATGTTTATTTTCAATAACTAAACTGTACTGTACAGTAGAATCAAGCACATAATATACTGTGTTACTGTAATGTGGTCCATGTCTGTCACGGTGGACCTGAGATTCCAACCAGTGTTACCATCACACCATTCAATACCTTCAATACTGTTGAGGTATAGAGCCCAAGGGATTGTTTAAAGAGTTGCTTATGCTACATTTTGAGAGGTAAATGAATGAAATGATCCTACACACTACTACAGTATAATAAGAAATAGAAACAATCAGACACTAACTTACATGGTAACAGATAATGATAATATAACTATTGGATGACAATAATAGGTTAGTTAAATAATATATGACAAGGTTCTGAATGTCTGTCTACAGAGGTGTTGCTAACAACTTCTAATGACATATCCACAACTAGTCAAAATATTTTTCTGTTTACAAGGGTTAATTGTTGGGGGTAGAATTAGTTGGGGAACAAAAAGCATCTTGTCACAGTATAAAAAATATCTTACCCGCATTCTCTCTCTGCAGCTCTTCCATCTCTTCTCACTGTCTGTCACTCTGGCCCTTATGGCTGCAATTAGAGAGAAAATGTTTGGAACTCTTGATCGGATCTGATACCAAATGATAAACAATTGTTTAAGTATTAATTAAATACTTTTTTCACACATTACCCTGCATTCTTCAGCTCATTCACCTCAATGATTTTCATATCATTGAACAAAATTATCTCTCAAATGAATTCACATCCACACGTTTACTTGCATTCTCTCTCTTCAGTTCCTCTATCTGGCTCTCACTGGCTTTCATTATGGCCCACATGGCTGACAGTTCTGTGCTTGAACTGGAATTAAGCAAACAAAAAAATACATTTAAACGATGGTGTTCATACTGTATCACTGACCGAAACTATAATTACAACAAGAAACAATTTCAAAGAATTGATTGAGTTACAGTTCATATGAAGAAATCAGTCAATTGAAATGAATTCATTAGGCCCTAATCTATGGATTTCACACAACTGGGAAAACAGATATCAAATCAAATTTTATTGGTCACATACACATGATTAGCAGATGTTAATGCGAGTGTTGCGAAATGCTTGTGCTTCTAGTTCCGACAGTGCAGTAATATCTAACAAGTAATCTAACAATTTCACAACAACTACCTTATACACACAAATGTAAAGGATGAATAAGAATATGTACATATAAATATATGGATGAGCGATGGCCGTGCGGCATAGGCAAGATGCAGTAGATGATATAGTGTACAGTATATACAGCGGGGCAAAAAAGTATTTAGTCAGCCACCAATTGTGCAAGTTCTCCCACTTACAAAGATGAGAGAGGCCTGTAATTTTCATCATAGGTACACTTCAACTATGACAGACAAAATAAGAAAAAGGGGGTGATAAAAACACGTCTTACTTTTTTTTTTTTTTTTTTTTCGTGGTATCCAATCGCTAGTAATTACTATCTTGTCTCATCGCTACAACTCCCGTACGGGCTCGGGAGAGACGAAGGTCGAAAGTCATGCGTCCTCCGAAGCACAACCCAACCAAGCCGCACTGCTTCTTAACACAGCGCGCCTCCAACCCGGAAGCCAGCCGCACCAATGTGTCGGAGGAAACACCGTGCACCCGCCCCCCTCGGTTAGCGCGCACTGCGCCCGGCCCGCCACAGGAGTCGCTGGAGCGCGATGAGACAAGGATATCCCTACCGGCCAAACCCTCCCTAACCCGGACGACGCTAAGCCAATTGTGCGTCGCCCCACGGACCTCCCGGTCGCGGCCGGCTGCGACAGAGCCTGGGCGCGAACCCAGACTCTGGTGGCGCAGCATAGCACTGCGATGCAGTGCTCTAGACCACTGCGCCACCCGGGAGGCCCCCCACACGTCTTACTTTTGCCGCCATCCAAAAAGACCACTGGACATACAGTATATACAGTGGGGCAAAAAAGTATTTAGTCAGCCACCAATTGTGCAAGTTCTCCCACTTAAAAAGACGAGAGAGGCCTGTAATTTTCATCATAGGTACACTTCAACTATGACAGACAAAATGAGGGGGGAAAATCCAGAAAATCACATTGTAGGATTTTTAATGAATTTATTTGCAAATTATGGTGGAAAATAAGTATTTGGTCACCTACAAATAAGCAAGATTTCTGGCTCTCACAGACCTGTAACTTCTTCTTTAAGAGGCTCCTCTGTCCTCCACTCGTTACCTGTATTAATGGCACCTGTTTGAACTTGTTATCAGTATAAAAGACACCTGTCCACAACCTCAAACAGTCACACTCCAAACTCCACTATGGCCAAGACCAAAGAGCTGTCAAAGGACACCAGAAACAAAATTGTAGACCTGCACCAGGCTGGGAAGACTGAATCTGCAATAGGTAAGCAGCTTGGTTTGAAGAAATCAACTGTGGGAGCAATTATTAGGAAATGGAAGACATACAAGACCACTGATAATCTCCCTCGATCTGGGGCTCCACGCAAGATCTCACCCCGTGGGGTCAAAATGATCACAAGAACGGTGAGCAAAAATCCCAGAACCACACGGGGGGACCTAGTGAATGACCTGCAGAGAGCTGGGACCAAAGTAACAAAGCCTACCATCAGTAACACACTACGCCGCCAGGGACTCAAATCCTGCAGTGCCAGACGTGTCCCCCTGCTTAAGCCAGTACATGTCCAGGCCCGTCTGAAGTTTGCTAGAGAGCATTTGGATGATCCAGAAGAAGATTGGGAGAATGTCATATGGTCAGATGAAACCAAAATATAACTTTTTGGTAAAAACTCAACTCGTCGTGTTTGGAGGACAAAGAATGCTGAGTTGCATCCAAAGAACACCATACCTACTGTGAAGCATGGGGGTGGAAACATCATGCTTTGGGGCTGTTTTTCTGCAAAGGGACCAGGACGACTGATCCGTGTAAAGGAAAGAATGAATGGGGCCATGTATGGTGAGATTTTGAGTGAAATCCTCCTTCCATCAGCAAGGGCATTGAAGATGAAACGTGGCTGGGTGTTTCAGCATGACAATGATCCCAAACACACCGCCCGAGCAACGAAGGAGTGGCTTCGTAAGAAGCATTTCAAGGTCCTGGAGTGGCCTAGCCAGTCTCCAGATCTCAACCCCATAGAAAATCTTTGGAGGGAGTTGAAAGTCCGTGTTGCTCAGCAACAGCCCCAAAACATCACTGCTCTAGAGGAGATCTACATGGAGGAATGGGCCAAAATACCAGCAACAGTGTGTGAAAACCTTGTGAAGACGTTTGACCTCTGTCATTGCCAACAAAGGGTATATAACAAAGTATTGAGATAAACTTTTGTTATTGACCAAATACTTATTTTCCACCATAATTTGCAAATAAATTCATTAAAAATCCTACAATGTGATTTTCTGGATTTGTTTTCCTCATTTTGTCTGTCATAGTTGAAGTGTACCTATGATGAAAATTACAGGCCTCTCTCATCTTTTTAAGTGGGAGAACTTGCACAATTGGTGGCTGACTAAATACTTTTTTGCCCCACTGTACATATGAGATGAGTAATATAGGGTATGTAATCATTATATAAAGTGGCATTGTTTAAAGTGACTAGTGATACATTTATTACATCCAATTATTCATTATTAAAGTGGCTAGAGATTTGAGTCAGTATGTTGGCAGCAGCCCCTCAATGTTAGTGATGGCTGTTTAACTTCTTCGGGATAGGGGGCAGTATTCGGAAGTTTGGATGAATGAGGTGTCTAAAGTAAACTGCCTGTTACTCAGACCCAGAAGCTAGGATATGCATATAATTGGTAGTATTGCATAGAAAACACTCTAAAGTTTCCAAAACTGTTAAAATAATGTCTGTGAGTATAACAGAACTGATATGGCAGTTCCCAGGGCTTCCACTAGATGTCAATAGTCTTTAGAAAGAGTTTCAGGCTTGTTTTTTGAAAAATTAGCTAGAATTTGTAGTTTTTTTTAGGTGGCTCCCATTTTTTGGCTGTAGTGTTTGTAGCGCGTTCCGGTGAGGGCGCACACTTCGTTATTTATCTCCGGTAATTAATATACTATTCTCCGTCTTAAATTTGATCGTTAATTGACATATTAGGGTACCTGAGGATTTATTAGGAACGTTGTTTGACTTGTTTTGAAGAAGTTTATTGGTAACTTACGGGATTCATTTGTATGCATTTTGAACGAGGGAAACCGGTGGATTACTGAGTCAAGCGCGCCAACTAAACTTACTTTTTTGGGATATAAAGGAGGACTTTATTGAACAAAACAACCATTTGTGATGTAGCTGGGACCCTTTGGATTGCAAACAGAGGAAGATCCTCAAAGGTAAATTATTTACTTTATAGCTTTTTCTGACTTTCGTGATGCATCTGCTTGGTTGGAAAATGTTTGGCGTGCTCCGGTGAGGGCGCTCACTTGGTTATTTATTTCCGGAAATGAATATACTATTCTCTGTCTTAAATTTGATCATTTATTTACATATTAGGGTACCTGAGGATTGATTAGGAACGTTGTTTGACTTGTTTGTTTGGGATTCATTTGCATCTGCTTGGTTGGAAAATATTTTTAATGCTTTTGTACGTGCGGCGCTGTCCTCAGATAATCGCATGGTATGCTTACGCCATAAAGCCTTTTTGAAATCTGACAAAGCAGATGGATTAAGAAGAAGTTAAGCTTTTAACCAAAGTATAACACTTTTATTATCATGAATGTTTAATATTAAGAATATAGTATTTTTGAATTTCGCGCTCTGCAATTTCACCGGATGTTGTCGAGGCCGGGCGCCGTTTTTCAGTCTCTCGGTCCCAGCTTTCATGCACCTGTAATGACCTCGCCTTCTGGATGATAGCGGGGTGAACAGGCAGTGGCTCGGGTGGTGTAGGTGTCCTGGAGGGCAGTTAGTTTGCCCCCGGTGATGCATTGTGCAGACCGCACTACCCTCTGGAGAGCCTTGCGGTTGTGGGCGGAGCAGTTGCCGTACCAGGCTGTGATACAGCCTGACAGGATGCTCTCAATTGTGCATCTGTAAAAGTTTGTGAGTGTTTTCGGTGACAAGCCAAATTTATTTAGCCTCCTGAGGTTGCGCCTCAAGGCTGTTGAGCTGTTGCGCCTTCTCCACCACGCTGTCTGTGTGGGTGGACCATTTCAGTTTGTCCGTGATGTGTACGCCGAGGAACTTAAAACTTTCCACCTTCTCCACTACTGTCCCGTCGATGTGGATAGGGGGGTGCTCCCGCTGCTGTTTCCTTAAGTCCACAATCATCTCCTTTGATTTGTTTTGTTGACGTTGAGTGAGAGGTTATTTTCCTGACACCACACTCCGAGGGCCCTCACCTCCTCCCTGTAGGCCATCTTGTCGTTGTTGGTAATCAGGCTTACCACTGTAGTGTCGTCTGCAAACTTGATGATTGAGTTGGAGGCGTGCATGGCCACGTAGTCATGGGTGAACAGCGAGAGGGCTGAGTACAGGAGAGGGCTGAGAACGCACCCTTGTGGGGCCCCAGTGTTGAGGATCAGCGGGGTGGAGATGTTGATCCTACCCTCACCACCTGGGGGCGGCCCGTCAGAAAGTCCAGGACCCAGTTGCACAGGGCGGGGTCGAGACCCAGGGTGAGCCCCACAAAATGGGCCTCACAATGGGCCTCAGAATTTCGTCACGGTATTATTGTGCATTCCAATTGCAATCAATAAAATGCAATTGTGTTTGTTGTCCATAATTTATGCCTTTTCAATACCATAACCCCACTGCCACCATGGGGCACTCTGTTCACAACGTTGACATAAGCAAACAGGTCGCCCACACGACGCCATACACATGGTCTGTGGTTGTGAGACCGGTTGGACATACTTCCAAATTCTCTAAAAGGATGTTGGAGGTGGCTTATGGGAGTGAAATTAATATTAAATTATCTGGCAACAGCTCTGGTGGACATTCCTGCAGTCAGCATACCGATTGCACGCTCCCTCAAAACTTGAGACATCTGTGGCATTATGTTGTGTGACAAAACCACACATTTTAGAGTGGCCTTTTATTGTCCCCAGCACAAGGTGCACCTGTGTAATGATCATGCTGGTTTAACAGATACATTGACATGGTTTAATCACATGGTTTAACAGATACATTGACATATGAAGACAAGCCTGACCTCTCCCCTCTCTGGGCCCCAAGTGACTAAGCTCTAGCTGAGAAGGGATAACTGCAACTGCCAACAGTATAGTCCAAAAGAAGACATTCTAATGACAAGAATAAAATAAAACATCTTATTTATCTATGTTACCTAACTAATTCTGATTCAGCCACGACATATTTTTTGAATATTGCCAAGGTGTAACATAACACAGGTAAAGATTACTATACACCAAGTCTATAACATTTGGTGCCGTGGGAGCATCACAGCTGTTACGTAGTTCAAGGGCTCTCCTTATGTTCATTTTATTTTCCAAATCCTAATACATAGCTGCATTAATATGCATTTTTTGCAACTGTATCTTCAACATCACAGACGGCCGGTGACATCTTATTTGGGGAGGATAGGCTCATAGTAATGGCTGGAACGGAATCAATGGAATGGTTTTTAACACATCAAACACCCTTTCCATGTGTTTAATATCATTCCATTCACCCCATTCCCACCATTATTATGAGCCGTCCTCCCCTCAGCAGTTTCCTGTATTAAACATATTACTGTTAATATCCACACATGCTCTGGCATGGGGTGCTGATTTATTCAAAACCTTTGGAAAATCATGTTGAGTGTCATTCAATGAAGAAAACATTTGAAAGAGCATTAGTTTATTTCTTGTTTTCCACAGGTTACCTCAGAAACAGTATAATTATATACAAAATCTGGAATGTTGAATAAATGCATATCAATCATCTTACTGTAGCTGTTTCCAGAGAAACCTTTGAAATAGCTATACATTAAAAGGGTTGTGTCTGCATTGCAACTTATTGCTAGTTTTACAAACTCAGAGTGACTAATGCCATGATTAATTAATTTCTTAACTTTTTAAAAGTATTTACATTTTGATTAGTAATGTCTAAAAAGTCACAGGAAAATGTGCTAAATAAATAAAAACAAGGTGTGAACGTGAAGAGACCAGTTGTTGTTGGATATGGAAAACAGGTGAGCCCCGAGGTTTTAGTCCCAGATTGTCTACCGTCTATTGGACAGTTATTTTCCTTCTTTTACCATGAATATAAAAAAATATGACCTTGACAATCATTAGATTGTTCTTATTCGCAGATCAAAAAGTAAAAGAACAGTGCCCACAACAAAACAGCACAAAAAACTATTACAATGTTTCTTAAACTAATCTTGAGGGGGAAATGCAGGAGAAGTCTTAAATGTTACCGCTTGAGGCGAACATTGACCAATGACAAAAATATCTGCAGTTATTATGAGCGTGCCACTGGGGCTGCAGTTGATGAAAAAAACTAGGACTGTTTCAGTTGGGCGCAATGTTCAGTTGGAATTCAAAATGGAAAAGAGGGGAGCAAACATCATTGACACAGTGTTTTCCATTCGAGTCACAAGTTGACAGTACCGTGAGCATAATCTTTAGCTGTATGCATGAAGTAATTGAATACATACAGGTACAGTAGATTACATACCATTTTAAATTTGTACTATTCAATATATGCAATTTAGCAGACATTTTTATCCAAAGCGACTTAGTCATGCATGCATTGATTTTACATATGGGTAGTCCCGGGAATCAAACCCACAACCCTTGCGATACAAGCACCATGCTCTACCAACTGAGCCATACAGGACTATACATTTACAAATTTGTTAGGTATTGGGATGACATAAATGACAACGTCATAACTTTATATATTCCGAGTCACAATTCAGTGTTTGCATTACAATCAATTTGTAAACTAATTTCACTGGGGCCATAACTTGTAGATATCTTTGGATTGGATCCTTTTAGTTTCTGTAGGAAATACGTACATTTTTTCATGGATTAAATCACAAAATAGACAATTCATAGGGTGATTTCATGCAAACAACACATACATCTATAAACTTTTGATCACACCGAGTGGACATAGCAGAGTAGCTTTTAAAATATTTTTTATAATTTGACACAATTCAATTAAACATTACAAATGACTGTTTGTTTTTTTGCCTTTGCAGCTCTGATTGACTTAATTTTACACTGGTGTAAAAGTGAATCATGTTTGCACAACATAACAAGCTGGTTTGAACTGTTTTCGGAGCAGTCATGCTTGAGAAAACTAGCAACTCATTTGTAAGGGCAGAGTGCCACAAGACCATTCACTATTATACAATGCAGACTAAAATGTTTGTTTCTTTGCTAAAGATATGTTTTTATTTAAAAAAAAGATTCACAATATAAATCCTGTGTAACAATCTTTTATTACAGGTTATTAAAAATGCAATCAGATGTCTTTCTGAATGAAAACAAATCCTATTGCTATTTAACCATTATGACAAGTCACGCGGCGTGTACTCAAGAGGAGAGCGTTTAGTTTGTTGTGAAACGAAGTACGTGAATATTGCTTGAGGGTCAGGGTAGTCACTCCTTCCCTCCCCTTGTTCTAACAGTTCAAGGTCTATGGCACTTGACAGCTCCCCCCTAGTTAATTTGATCCAGCGTAGAGCAGAGTCCATATATGAAACACTATCTCAACACAAAAAGAGATGATGCATGATGTCTAAAAATATGTTATTTTCCGCCACTTAAAAAAAATGTTACAGACAGAAACACCTTTTCAATCTGAAAGCATGTGTGAGTGTTTTCTAGTCACCAATGGCTGCCTTCGGGGAGAAGCCCTTTAGAGTCTTACCAACATGAGTGAAAGGGGCACAGAGACCAGGCCTATACCTGCTCAGTCTGACACAGGCTGCATCTGAAATGACACCCTATATCCTTTTGTATACAGTTCACCACTAGTATGTAGCGTGCTCTATGGGGAATAGGGTGTCACTCCCAGCAGCACCTCCAACACATGGGGTGTAATCATTCGTCCAAACAGTTGCAAAACTGAACTTTTTGCAACTAAAACAGTTTATATTAGACACTTTCAGCTAGGTCCCTCCCTGTTTCATTGAGTTTGCTTCCGTTTAAGAAATGTTTTGCAACAAAATCAGCGTAATGAATACACCCCTGGCCATGGTCCCCACACATGCTTAGCTTACCTACCTTTACCACTCCGCCTTCTGACCCATTCTCACATCACATTCTGGCTAGGCTAACTAAGGCCAAGCAAAGGCATCCTCTCATGATCTGTTCCATATCCCAGTCCCAATTCCATTTCACATACAAAGAGCGTTTTACAGCATCCAAGTAGTCGGCACTCGGGGCGGTTGATTCAGTGACGGAGGATTTGTTCAGGAGTTAAGAGGTGAGTGAGGGATATTTCAAGCCAGTGGTGCCATGGAGGCTACTGAAACTGCTCCTATGCTAAAATGAGGACAGTACAGATACTGGATGTATGCAGTGTGGCTCACAGGTGCTATGGAGGCAGAGGCAAATAAATTGTCCTTCTGAAATATCCACCATGTATGGAACTCGTTCCAAAAACTGTCACAATTGTAAGTAGGCAGGGGGGAAATTGTAGAAAAGAAACTCTCCCCGAAAGCGCAATCCAGTACTACATTTGTCTCCACAAGAAAGCACATAACATTGTCCCCCATATCACATCTCGGCTAAGTCAAACAAGTGGTTTCAGCATCTTCTTAAAAATAATAATAACATGACTTAAAAATAAAGGCAAATCAGATGTAAGCAGAGAGCGATAAAGAGAGAAAGAGAGGTAGCCCTGTCCTCTAGTGGTCAACTACAGTTAATGCTCAACTACAGCAACTAGAAACTGCAATGATGAGGGTGAATTATTTTCTTTGAAAAAACAAGTCTTTACAGAAAGCAGTCTTTACAAAATCTCTGTGTCATTGGAGCACACGCCTTCTCTGCTGCGTCCTCTGAGTAAAAAATAACCGGGCTATCCCACAGTGACGGGCTATCCCCCCCAAGTCCACTTGATGCAGTGGTTCGGCCCCCGTTATCCCAAAAGCTCTTAAAGGTTCTCTTCACCATAAAGCAGTTAGCCAGGCTCATCTGTGTATAAAAATAAGAAGGAAGTGGACATTCAGTTCTCGTGTGGTTTCGTCTGGATCGGAGGTCACAGTCCTGTCTGTCTCGCTCTACGCTGTCACGTCTCGGACGATGATCATATCCACAGTGGTGGGAAACGTCTTCAGCAGGGCTACGGCGTTCCCGTGGTCAATGTTCACAAAGCTGTATCCGTTCGCCTGGGTAGAAAAGGAGTAAGAGCTTTATAAATACATTTCATTGATTTAATTGGAGATTTGTGGATATTTAGCGAAACACCAAGATAGCAACTTTGGCTTTGATGTTTCATTCAATGTTTATTATTATTATCGCTATTTTAACACTTTCTTGAGACTGTACTGAAATCAGAGGGGAAGACAAGTGGGAGAAACAAAGTAGAAAGGTGGAGATTGAACCCTAGACACCGTTGGGGTTGCACACCCGTGCATAGAGTTGGGAGTCACAGAGGGCGTTACTGCTAGATCACAGGCTCTGCACTACAGATGTTTGTAGTGGGTTCATAGTAGGTAAACATCTGTTCAGCAAAGAACCTATACTGTACAGATTTATGCTAGATAGGATATAGAGGTAATGGTATTGGATTTACCTGGAGGATCTTGTCTCCAGGCTGGAGGATCTTTGACACAGGTCCCTCAGGCTGGACCCTCGTCACAAAGATGCCCTGAGAGAGAAGAGAGAGAGCACCACACCCATTTGGTCAACAACACCCATTACACCATTTCATTGATTGATACTAGAGGTCGACCGATTAATCGGAATGGCCGATCAGTTAGGGCCGATTTCAAGTTTTCATAACAATCGGAAATCGGTAATTTTGGATGCCGATTTTGCCGAATTTTGCAAATGTATTATAATATATATATATTTTTCCAATATTTTTTTTACACCTTTATTTAACTAGGCAAGTCAGTTAAGAACACATTCTTATTTTCAATGACGGCCTAGGAACGGTGGGTTAACTGCCTTGTTCAGGGGCAGAACGACAGATTTTTACCTTGTCAGCTCAGGGATTCAATCTTACAACCTTACGGTTAACTAGTCCAACGCTCTAACAACCTGCCTCACGAGGAGCCCGCCTTTTACGCGAATGCAGTAAGAAGCCAAGGTAAGTTGCTAGCTAGCATTAAACTTATCTTATAAAAAAAATAGCAATCAATCAATCATAATCACTAGTTATAACTACACATGGTTGATGATATTACTAGTTTATCTAGCGTGTCCTGCGTTGCATATAATCGATGCAGTGCGCATTTGCGAAAAAGGACTGTCGTTGCTCCAACATGTACCTAACCATAAACATCAATGCCTTTCTTTAAATCAATACATAGCAGTATATATTTTTAAACCTGCATATTTAGCTAAAAGAAATCCAGGTTAGCAGGCAATATTAACCAGGTGAAATTGTGTCACTTCTCTTGCGTTCATTGCACGCAGAGTCAGGGTATATGCAACAGTTTGAGCCTGGCTCGTTGTGAACTAATTTGCCAGAATTTTACGTAATTATGACATAACATTGAAGGTTGTGCAATGTAACAGAAATATTTAGACTTATGGATGCCACCCGTTAGATAAAAAACGGAACGGTTCCGTATTTCACTGAAAGAATAAACGTTTTGTTTTCGAGATGATAGTTTCCGGATTCGACCATATTAATGACCTAAGGCTCGTATTTCTGTGTGTTATTATGTTATAATTAAGTCTATGCTTTGATAGAACAGTTTGACTGAGCTGTGGTAGGCACCAGCAGGCTCGTAAGCATTCATTCAAACAGCATTTTCGTGCGTTTTGCCAGCAGCTCTTCGCAATGCTATAAGCATTGAGCTGTTTATGACTTCAAGCCTATCAACTCCCGAGATTAGGATGGTATAACCGATGTGAAATGACTAGCTAGTTAGCGGGGTGCGCGCTAATAGCGTTTCAAACGTCACTTGCTCTGAGACTTGGAGTAGTTGTTCCTCTTGCTCTGCATGGTAACGCTGCTTCGAGGGTGGCTGTTGTCGATGTGTTCCTGGTTCGAGCCCAGGTAGCGGCGAGGAGAGGGATGGAAGCTACACTGTTACACTGGCAATACTAAAGTGCATATAAGAACATCCAATAGTCAAAGGTATATGAAATACAAATGGTATAGAGAGAAATAGTCCTATAATTCCTATAATAACTACAACCTAAAACTTCTTACCTGGGAATATTAAAGACTCATGTTAAAAGGAACCACCAGCTTTCATATGTTCTCATGTTCTGAGCAAGGAACTTAAACGTTAGCTTTCTTACATGGCACATATTGCACTTTTACTTTCTTCTCCAACACTTTGTTTTTGCATTATTTAAACCAAATTGAACATGTTTCATTATTTATTTCAGGCTAAATTGATTTTATTGATGTATTATATTAAGTAAAAATAAGTGTTCATTCAGTATTGTTGTAATTGTCATTATTACGAATACATTTTTTTTTTAAATCGTCCGATTAATCGGTATCGGCTTTTTTTGGTCCTCCAGTAATCGGTATCGGCGTTGAAAAATCATAATTGGTCGACCTCTAATTGATACTGTTCCAAAATCAGTAAAAATGCACCAACAAGCTAAATTGCTAGCACAGCTAACAATTATATTCTGACTGATAACACTCATGGATCATATTTGAATAAAAATGCTATGTTAAACCTGTGAAACTGTTTACAATCAATTTCACATGCACTAGGCTGCAAAAATAGACAACACTACATTGTTATGGGAAAAAGAGGGCTGATGAGCGTAAATACATTATCTTCCGGACGAAAGGGGTTTCCCCGTCCTCCCACTCCTCCTGATATACTGAACCCTAGCTCAGGGTTCTTCTCCACTTTCACACAGATCTGAAATAGACACACAGACATATTACTCACCTGACAGGGGACTTTACTGTAAACTGTACATTTGAATATATATGAGTCACACTAGGGTTGCACATATTCAGAGGTGGAAACTTTCCATGGGAATTAACGGGAATATATGGTAATTAACGGAAATATATGCAAATTAATATTAATACTATTTAAATGTAGATGTTTTTTGCATTTGATATAGTTACCATATCATATGGAGACAAACATAAACCTTATCATAAGTAGACATAATTGCAAATGATTAAATCCTTCTAACAGAAAAAATTAAAATTTTGTTACGAATTTAACTTTAATTAAATGAGTTGACTCTTCACATGGGATGTTTTCACTGAACAACAAAAGAAAGGGAATATTGAATGATCCCCGATAATCCATCGCATCTCCCAAAAACGTTTTCAACATACATCTATCTGTAAAATGATAGTCTAGAAACTAAAGCATTGGTTGTCTTCCTCTAAGGCTTCCATGTCTTCTCCCTGGACCTCCTCAATGTCCACCTCTTGATCATCAGACTGAGGCCTCATCGTCACTCTCGCTTTCCAACCTTGTTGAGGATGGCTCGTTATCAGGCTCAAAAAGCCTCAAATTTGCCCAGATGGCCACCAATTTTTTAACCCTTGTATTGGTCAGCCTGTTGCGTGCTTTGGTGTATGTGTTCCCAAACAAGGACCAGTTGCACTCTGAGGTGGCTGATGTTGGTGGGATTTGAAGAATGATGTAGGCAACAGGGGAAAGAGCCTCAGATCCACAAAGTCCCTTCCACCAGGTGGCTGATGAGATATGTTGGCACGACTGCCATATTGCATCTCCATCCCAAAGCCCTTGCTTGGAACTGTACTTCGCCAGACTGCCAAGAAACTTGCCCTCATCCAGACCAAGGTGGCGAGACACGGTAGTGATGACACCATAGGCCTTGCTGATCTCTACACCAGACAGGATGCTCTTTCCAGCATACTTGGGGTCCAAGTATACTTGGGCATACTTGGGGTGCAAGCCCATACACACGCTGCGACGTGTATGGGCTTCAGGACGAAGTCATCACACTTTTGATGTATTTCAGAACTAAAGTTTCCTCTGCTTGGAGCAACAGTGAAGTGGGCAGGGCAGTATGGATTTCTTCTCTTACATCTGCAAGCAGAGTCTGAACATCAGACAGGATGGCATTGTCTCCCTCAATCCGTGCAATGGCTACTGCTATAGGTTTCAGGAGTTTCATACCACTCTCTCCCAAAATACATCATACAGGAGGATCCTCTTGATGGGGCTGTCCATATCGGCAGACTGTGATATGGCCATTTCTTGGAGAGACTCCTTCCCCTCAAGGAGACTGTCAAACATGATGACAACACCACACCAACGGGTGTTGCTGGGCAGCTTCAACGTGGTGCTCTTATTCTTCTCACTTTGCTTGGTGAGGTAGATTGCTGCTATAACTTGATGACCCTTCACATACCTAACCATTTCCTTGGCTCTCTTGTGGAGTGTATCCATTGTTTTCAGTGCCATTATGTTTTCAGTGCCATGAGGAGCAGATTCAATGCATGAGCAGCACAGCCAATGGGTGTGATGTGAGGGTAGGACTCCTCCACTTTAGACCAAGCAGCCTTCATGTTCGCAGCATTGTCTGTCACCAGTGCAAATGCCTTCTGTGGTCCAAGGTCATTGATGACTGCCATCAGCTCATCTGCAATGTAGAGACCGGTGTGTCTGTTGTCCCTTGTGTCTGTGCTCTTGGAGAATACTGGTTGATGGGTGGAGATGATGTAGTTAATTATTCCTTGCCCACGAACATTCAACCAGAGATGATTGCAATACAGTCTGCTTTCTCTATGATTTGCTTGACCTTCACTTGTACTCTGCATCCAGCAAATTAGTAGATAAAGCATGTCTGGTTGGAGGGCTGTATGCTGGGCATAAAACATTCAGAAATCTCTTCCAATACACATTGCCTGTGAGCATCAGAGGTGAAGCAGTTGCATACACAGCTCGAGCAAGACATTCATCAGCATTTCTCTGACTGCTATCGATAAGGTGTCTGATTCATAATTTTCATCACAAATAGAAGTAGAGGGACTTTTGTCAGAGGTTTCTTGTTGTGAGTGCTGAGGGAACTTTATGCACTTGGCCAGATGATTCTGCATCTTTGTTGCTTTCTTCACCTATGATTTGGCATGGTATTTGCAAATGTACACAGCTTTTCCTTCTACATTAGCTGCAGTGAAATGTCTCCACTCATAAGATAGCGCCCGTGGCATTTTCCTGTAGAGATTATTGCAATCAAAACTTACCAGAAATCATGTAGTCCTTGGCTCAGACAGTATAGTAGTGTGGGCTCAATAGCATCTCATTAGTGTGCAAGATCTTGAGAATCAGCTGTACATGTGATGGAAGAGTGCACTGCACATGTGATGGAAGAATGCACTGTGCATGCAGAGGTTTCAATTCAAATGAATTGGGGATAGTTTAACCAAAATATGAAACAATACCTAGAATTGCCTTATGTGTATCCCACAAAAAAGGTTCACTGTTATAAGCTAACTTTTTTGAGGAATTTAAGCAAAATTCCCCAAATTCCAGGGCTTAACTTCCCATGGAAAATTTCCAGGAAATTGACCGACCCTTTGCAATCCTAAGTCACACACATCACAGTCACAGAGCAAAATATTGGATAAGACTGTGTAGGATTCATTCTATTCCGGATAGTTCAGGTTACAACAAAACCATGTTACGCATGCTTTAACCTGGTGGTCAGTGTCACCAACCCTATTCCTCGAGCGCTACATGGTATAGTTCAAGCCCAGCACTAAAACACCTATCTGGGTTTGACCAAATCGATTTGGTTGGGTGGGGGGGGGGGGGTTATAAGATGACATATAGAATTGTTTTAAGATGGTCATTTAGCTATTTGATTCAGAATTTTAGGACCCCTTTAGGTATAATATATATATATATCATTTTTTTTTTATAAAATTTTGAATTTGGCCTTCACTACCAAATCCCATGGAAAAGCATGATTACACATTCATGAATGGCAAAAAAGACAGTCATATTTAACCCCTTTTTGGGGTAGGCACAAAATTACTGTACCTCCATACTACCATTGAATCTTTAACCGGTACCGGTTACCTTCAGACAAGACCGTGACACTTGTGGGGGTGGTAGAGCAAAATGGACCACTATCGTGTTCGTGAGTCTCATCTTTCCATAGAGTGGTCATAATAGTCCGGCAAACACAGCTGCAGAAGGCCGCCATAAGCGGATGTGGTGGATTGAGATGCAGCCAATGCAAAAAAACAGATATCTCTACCTTATACTGACAGCATTTGATGGGAATTCTTTTACTATGTTACTTAGATTGATGGACCGGTGCGTCAATAGACTCTAGGGGGTGTTAATGGAAGTTTTGATGATAAATTAGGTTTTTAGTTGTGGGCTGACACCCTATAACTCTTCATGGCTAGGGATGGGGGAGCATTGTTTTACTGCAACTCTTCCGTCTCTCATCCATCCCGCCATCCTACCTCCTGCTGCAGTGTGTCGTGAGTGGCCCGTGGCGGAGGGGGTCCCTGGGGCTGCTGGCCATGGGAGACCTTAAGCATCAGGTAGTCGATGAGTTGCTCTCTGGAGGGGTGGCGGGCCATGGGCGCCTGGCACGACGTCATCTGGCCTCGCACTGGACCGCCCATCTGACCATTCATCAAAGGCACCTGGGCAACACACAGACAGACATACACACAGACAGACACACAGAAACAAAGATACAGACATTGTTATAGAGTTAACATTCCAACAACAAAATGGATTGTCAGTGCATATCTAAAAGGCTCATCCATAAATAAGCTTTCAACTTCAGCATGGTTTGGGAATACACTGCGTGAGGTTTCATAGTACTAAAATCCCTACTTTCCCACCACCTTGGTTACCATAACCCTCTAAAACTAAAGAAAACAAATACTAGGCTATAATCCAGCAAGAGAAAAGCCCTCACTGGTCCAATTTGGTCAAAGGATAAGATAAACTGCAGGACTGGCATACAGAATAACATGATGTAACAGAATAAAGTGTGATTTCAGCAGAAGCTGCTGATTTAGCACCAGCAAGGTGCTCTGTCTTAGAGACACTGGCTGTGTGTCCAGCAGCAGGCTCGCCACCGCTCTCAAAGCCATGGAAATCATTTGGCTCCGACTAGTGTGGAGGATGAAGCGTAGAGATAATTTCATTAAGTTTTATTAGATGGTGGTGGTGCTGCGGTTATTGGCAGGTTCCATTAATGAAGGGAGGACAGAGGGGTGGACACGCTGGGCCGGCAGTGGTTTGGGTTTTCTCCACGATGAGAGTAAAATCTGAAATTACACCCTATTCCCTACATTCTATGGAATAGGGTAGGATAGGCTAGGGCTCTGGTCAAAATAAGTGCACTATATAAGCAAAGGCTTTCTTTATGGTGTGATTCAAGAGTAATTCTTAATGCCAGGTCTGAAGGACCATTTCTAGTTTTGCCTGGATATAAAAATACTATTTAGTTTTTAGAATATTGGTTCCGAAATAATTTCCTGTTGGTAAGCCAACTTGTAAATGGAGAGGGTCTTTTACTTAATTTGAAGGAATTCTTATCACTTTACAAGATCCCTGTAACACCTAAAGATTTTGCAATTGTTTTAGATGCCATTGCCTCAGGTGTTGCTTTATTATTCAGGAACGTGTCAAGACCTGACCCTCAGAACATACCTACAATTAACCATGTTGACGCATCAGTAGGAAAGATTAGTTTTTCTTTTAGTCCATTCAACAGCAATAGAGCTAAACGAACCTTGTTACAACAAGATGTTGTATCTATACCTTATGTCATGCCTTATTGGAATTGTTTTATCGATAATATCTGTTAAAAAAACAAATTCAAATTGTACCTTTTATAATGACCACCCTGAAACAGTGTTGCATCTTTTTTGGCACTGTATTCATGTAAGGAATCTGTGGCAAGACATCAGTAGATTTATAACACATTTATGAAGATTTTACATTATTGTGGAGAGATGTACTGCTTGGATTCTTTACTTACGATATAAATAAGTTGAAACAATTTTATGTATTTCATTTCATTATTCTTTTGGCCAAATTTCATTTTCACAAATGTAAATTTACAAACAAAACACCACATGTATAAAAATCTAAAAATAATATGAAGCTATCCTCAGTTATTAGGTCTGAGTAGTCAAGTATGTCTAATACTAGTCTGATATTGTTAGAAATATGTATGTTCCTCATAAAGCCAGACTGTGTTCCATCAATGATTGTATCCAGCACTTCCTTTTCAGACTGAGGTATCAGTGTCATTAACCCCTGAGTCATTGTAGGAGGGAGAACATTGTTTTTAATACTCTCTAAAAAGACTTCAAGTAGGAATGGAGCTACTTGTTCAGAAAATAACTTGTAAAATTCTGCCGTAATTCAATCAATACCTGGGGATCTATCGTTCTTTAGATGTTTGATAGACTCGATTATCTCTTCAAGTATGATGAGTTCATCACACTGTTTAGATTCTGTATCACTGGTAGAGTGAACACTATTCAGTGAGTCAAAAAACATATCTGTGGATTCCTGAGAGTACGTAGCGCTATACAATTTCCTGTAAAAACTGCTACAGTAGTTTGCGATACATTTTTGGTCATCTGTAATAACACCATCAATGTTTAAATTATGGATAGTGTTATTTGTAGAAATAGGTTGAATTCTGTTCTCCCTCCTCAAGCCATTTATTCCTAGATCTAATAAAGGCTCCTTCTGCTTTTAATCTATATATATTATCCAGTTGATTTAATCTATATACAGTGGGGAGAACAAGTATTTGATACACTGCCGATTTTGCAGGTTTTCCTACTTACAAAGCATGTAGAGGTCTGTAATTTTTTATCATAGGTACACTTCAACTGTGAGAGACGGAATCTAAAACAAAAATCCAGAAAATCACATTGTATGATTTTTAAGTAGTTAATTTGCATTTTATTGTGCCTATGTTGAAATAATTATTTCACAGGTAATGGATAGGGGGAGATTTCTGGGTATCAAATATTTCCAATGAGCATCTTTACATGCAGTCCTCGACTGAGAAGGTTTCATATAGAAACACTGTACATACGGTAGAATACTCATATTTTTAATAGTTTCTTCTGCCTATATCTTGCATATTACTTGCTTTATAAATCTCAATTCCTCGAAACGTCCACGGACACCGCACCATACTGTATATCTAGCCTAGTGATGAAGGTCAAGACGCCCACTCAGTGGACTGGGCTTATGAGCGCTCTAAGCTTCCAACACCGTACTCCACCCAGCTTAGTTCTTAATACCAGTATAATTGAAGCAACGCTCCTCCAACCCTCTCTGTGAGACACCGGGGGACCTGGTGGATGCAGAGATCTCCCATGAGAATAGATAGGCCTGAACAGTAATCTCTTTCAAGGCAGATCTCGTTAATTAGAACTCATTAATCACTGGTGGGGAGGAGGATGGTGCTGCTACGCTACTCCTGCTGCTGCTGCTGGGTCAATACCTCAATCCTCAGCCAGCCAGCTCTCTAATCAGGCTGCTTGGACTGGGCTAGCCCACGCTCTACTTACAGTGGTCGGGAATGCATGTGCTGAAATGGGACAGACAGGCTGGCACTTTATGGCGGGACTGTATGATGGATTTGAAAAATTATTTCACTTGAAGAATACATTGTCAAATACCGTTCTGTTAACAAACTCTTCAATACCGTGTAGGCCTATAACTACCCCCTGGTCTTTATGGTCTGCATTCCTAATATCATACAGTAGGAAAATAAACACCAATTTGAGATTGGTTTATGGGTGTCCTATGCTCTACATATGGCTCTAGTGTGCACTTACTTTTCGGAGGGTGTCCATGGTGTAGCCCTGTTGTCCTTGAGGACCTAACACGTCATCCTGTAGAGGGAACAATGACAGGTGATTAGTAACAAAGACCATGTGCTGACCACTGTCTGTCGATGACAAACACACTTCTATGCATTTTTTTTTTTTTTTTAAACACTCAACCACATATCACAGCATAGAAAGTGCATTTTTCCTCAATATAGCAGTCTACTGATATATTGAGGAAAAATGTACTTTCTATTGAGGAAAAATGTGCTTTCTATGCCTGTGATATGTGGTTGTCCCACCTAGCTATCTTAAGATGAATGTACTAACTGTATGTCCCTCTGGATAAGAGCATCTGCTAAATTAATCAAATGTAAATGGAATGTAATTCTTCATGTCTTAGGTGAATTAGTTGACCATGATCTGATCGAGGATAATAATGTTAGTTACATGTTCGGTTAAGATTTTTTTTATATGTTGTGTTAACCATTAATTCTGAAATTTCTCTACAGTAATTCCAACACCTATGAAAATCATATCTAAGGATAAGATTTAACAATGGGGATGATGTTTCCCTACATTGGGGACTACATAGCCAAAAGCAGTGTCCTATATAAATAATACATAGGAAAGGAAAGAATGGTTTTTCATTTTATAAGACCACAAGTACACAGACACCATAATAACACCAGGTGCAAATGAAAGAGTTTGCAGCCATTTTCCACACTAAGACTCAATCTAACACCACAACTACTTCTTCTTTCAACTACATACCCCATACTTACATTGGACAAACACAGTGCTCATCTCCACACAAAGAAGTGAAAGGGTTAAGAGGTGATTCTAAAGTGATCAAAAGAGGAGGCATTAAGCGAGATGATGAGTCAAGGTGTCGTTAAAGGGGAGAATCAGTTTTTCGGAAGAATAATCAGTCTTTGACTAGCGAGGGAGGCGCGCTACTTTTTGATTGGAGTGCTGGAAGGTGTGTGGGGGGGTAGGATAAAGCACTGGGATAAGTGAATCATAGATTGGGAGGGAAGCCAGGTTTAAAAAGGGGCATTTTGTACCATGCAACATGCTACTATTATCATACACATCCGACTCCGTAATATGCAACGTGATGTTATTTCAGGGCAGAGATGAGGGACTTGTAGCCTATGCTGCTTATCAAAGGCTTCAGACTCAGTGATTTAATTGGATAAATTAGATTCCACTACACCAAGCCAGTGGAATCCGTGTTCAGTATCTCACTGCCAACTGTATCCTATCATATGGCCTATAACGACACACAGCTACTGTCTGACAAAAAATAGGTTAAAGTAGAGAGAAACTCATACGGAAAATACAATGGTGCTTCAGCCCTCTTCAACCCTACTACTGTTTGGTTAAGGTACTAGTCTGCTGTAAATTGAGAGACTACAAAAATGTTCAACTTATACAACAGAAGCATTGTGCTAGATATGCCAGGTCTCAATTGATTTTTGCAGGATGCATTTCTACACAGCTAGGAGTTTCCTCTACTTGAATCCCTGATAGAGATTGAAACCGTGAGTTTGCCTACAGTTTATGGTAGAGTGGCCTTAATGTGCACGGACAAAAGATGCCCTTTTCAAACAAAATAGGTTCCGTCACAATAAGGAGCTATACAGTACAAAGGCCCTGTCCCAATAGTTCTAAAATGCATCCTTCTGTAAGGTCATCGCAGATCTGAGGGTTGGAGTGATGGTCGCAAACAGAGTGTAGAGAGAAACCTTGTTTTCATTTCTCATCCCATCACGCACAGATCAGTGACAACCTCAAGGACGGGATATCACAAAAATGCTCAATCTTAACTGAGGAGGGCATTGTTTTTCGGAATTGAAAGACGTGGAAGACAAAGAGTCCTTTTAAAAGTATTGGAACGGGGCCAAAGCTGAAAAGTGGTAGGAGACGGCAATCAGATCTGCCTGGGTAATAGGAGGCTAGGAGCTAGGAGGCTGAGCTATAGTCCAGCCCCAGTATAGTCCAGTACTCACACAGAGGCCCTGGGCTCCGTAGGGCCGTCCGTCTGCGGCAGCACTAAAGACCAGAGAGCCTTGGCTGCCTGTGTGGTGCACGTCCCTAGAGCTGCCGTAGTGAGAGCAGCTCAGCGGGGCATAATTGGAATTATAGGACAGAGACAGGGCATACTGAGCAGAGGAGGGCGACACACCACATTATACATACAGGCAACACACACACACACACACACACACACACACACACACACACACACACACACACACACACACACACACACACACACACACACACACACACACACACACACACACACACACACACACACAGACACACACTTTAGTGGACATGCATTTCACCAAGTAGTAATGATTAATAAAATAACGTAAATAATATTGTTAATGCTAATATTCCACATGCTTCAACAACATTTGTACATTGTGTTAGTAGCAGCTTGTTTGCTTGTTACTCCAAACATACTGATGCAACATAGACATGCTTAGGGAAACAATCATTTATATACAGTACCAGTCAAAAGTTTGGACACATCTACTCATTCAAGGGTTTTTCTTTATTTTTTGTTTACATTGTAGAATAATAGTGAAGACAACAAAACTATGAAATAACAAATATGGAATGATGTAGTAACCAAAAAAGTGTTAAACAAATCTAAATATATTTTATATTTGAGATTCTTCAAAGTAGCCACCCTCTGCCTTGATGACAGCTTTGCACACTCTTGGCATTCTCTCAACTAGCTTCATGAGGTAGTCACTTGTAATGCATTTATACAGTATATACAGTACCAGTCAAAAGTTTGGACACACCTACTCATTCAAGAGTTTTTCTTTATTTTGACTATTTTCTATATTGGTGTTTGGTCCTCCTACTACGACTCAGGAAACCATGCAGTTTATTAGGCTACAGACAAAATAAGATGATGAACTTCACAGGGTGGTGAAAGTGCACGGTGATCTCGATGCTCCTTTCCAATAAATATCAAGGGTCTTATTCTGCTTGACATGGTGATCGATGCTTGACTGCCGTTTGACAAATACAAATATTCTCGCAATTATCCATAATAATCTTATCATGTAGAGAAGCCTACCTGCACAGCCTACCCGTACTGTATCTGCGAGCTGTTGGCTAGAGCGCATGTGCCAATAATACAATAGTTTTTGTGACAAAACTATCAAATGAGTTGAAAATGCGATGGAAACATGTTTTCAATACATTAACATTTTAGCGAAAAAGTACATTTTGTGTGCACTAGGTCATCATGCACTGATTCTTATCCGCAATAAGTGTTTGGTGGAAACACACTACTGGAGGGAAAAGGTGCATATTTTCTTTATACAGATCCTAGAAAGTTAGCATGAAAATTTGTCACCAATTGGATGGAAACCCAGCTACTGATTATTCCATGCCACTTTTAAGGCTGCGTTCTAAAGGTGCCCACAGTAACTGTGATGATGAAGTGGCCATTGAGACTGTAGACTGTAGCTCCCACCAACCTGTGCTATCTACGGCCCAAAGGAGAGACACTAAGGAACACCCCCCCAGACTCAAGTCTCAAGTCAGCTGGCGTCGCGCTATGGTCACCCTGGAGCCAGGGCTGAGGTCAATAGTCTGAAGTGGCTATTTTCATGTAAGGAACTGGACAGGTCATGAAGATGGATAATGAAACAGAAACACCACTATAATGTGGTTCATGAGGTTTCTGAATGGACGGTGTGAGGTCATCTCAGCTAACACATGATCAAAGAAAAAAAAGACCAAATAACAACCTAGGCTGTTAACACCATAACCATGCGATATTCTTACTCATGTTCCCACTTAAACAGATGTGACCTCTATCGTGGGATATGCCATTAAGATTGGCCATTAAGATTATTATCAATCATACCGAATGAAAAGTACAATCAAATAGATTGCTCATTAAATATTTGTCAAATACTCTACCTTTTCCATCTTCTTGGCCTCGATGTGGCGCATCACCTGGTCTCTCCAATCCACTGGTACCCTTCCTCCTGCTCCCGGTCCTCCTGGCCCGTCCAACAGCGATTGCTCAGACTTCACCCTGGCATTGGGCCTTTTACTGGGGCTGACGTGCTGGTAGTTGAAGTCGCTGACCGACATGGTCCTCTCGGGCAGCTCGTGGGGCTGTGGCCTGGCGCTGTGAGGCCTGGGGGCACAGGGCCCGTCGATGCTGTAGGTGCGGGCCGACAGAGGCCTCTGCATGTTCTGGGCTATGGCCAGCGGCCCCCGGCCCAGGGTGTGGATGTCCCTGTACGTCATGTAGTCTCCCTCGGGCACCTGCATGCGCCGGGGGTCCCCCATAGAGGCCGTGGAGGAGCTGCTGCTCTGCCTCTGCAGGGTGCTGCTCCGTGGCTGACCACCGGGGGGCAGGTGTCTCTCCTTAGCCCACATGTCACCGGGCTGCTTGGGCCCCATAGGCGGGCCTCTCTGCTGGGCCTGGTGGGGATATGGAGGGGCCTGGTTGCGGTTGGAGTAGTTGGTGTTGGCCAGAGAGTGCTGGGGTGGAGGGAGGTAGCCCTGGTCAGGGGGGACGAGGGTCCTATGGGTCCACAGGCCTTCTTTGGGCAAGGCGCTGCTGGTGTACTGGACGTTGTACTGGGGCGGCGGGCCTATGGCCATGCCTGAGGGGACGGGGTAGCGGCCGGTGCTGACAGGAGGCTTTGAGGAGCTGGCGAGCAGGTCGGAGGAAGAGGCTGAAGAGCCGGGATAGACCTGGAAGGGCTGGTCGTTTAGCAGGGAGGCTGACTTGCTGCGGACGATGCTTTGACCCTGGGCCCCCGGTACGGCTCCGGCCATCCTGCCCACTACGCCACCCTCGTAGGAGCCCCCCTCAGTGTCCAAGGAGTACAGCTTCATCTCCCCTGTCTCAATGTTGGTGATGCTCTGAGCCTTGGCCACCGGGGACAGCTCCTCTGTGCTGCGAGACAGTGACATGTCACTGCTGGACGTCACGCACGCCGAAGCAGTCCGTACCACCGACTTGGCAGAGTCTAACCTCATGGGCGACACGGCCAATCCCTCGCTGGAGCGGCCGTTAAAGTGGTCGCCCAGCTGGTTGCCGTTCTCCAAGTGGTCTGTAATGGGCGCCGTAGAGTTTTTGTTGTTATACGGCGGAGGCAAATGGTGAAAGGCCTCCTTGGTGCTTGTGCCATTCGGACAGTCATCCAGCTGGACCACCATGTTGTCCGGCTGCGGCGGCAGCTTAGCCACGTTCATGTTGATCTGGTCCCACTGGGTGTAGCCGTCGCCCATGCCGTTGTTGATGCCCTTCTTGATGAAGGCCAGCCTCTCCTCCATGGACAGGTCGTAGTCCCCCACAATCTTCTCTGGCTTGGACTCGTAGCACTGCTGGTTCTTCAGGAGGGCCTGCAGGGTCGTGTCTGGGCCGTTGCCGTTCTGGAGGAGAGGGGTGCTTACCTTCTGCTGATTCATGTTCTCATCCTCTTGCCTGGAACAGAAAGCACAACATAATGGTTTGTTGTTGTTGTCGAGTGTTCAGGCATTCAGAGTATAAGCATGGCAGCTGCGCAGGAACCCCGGCCTACATTCGCAATGACTAGGAAATCCAACCCTCTTAGTTAGATCTAGTATGAACACATCCAAAGTTATTTCCTTAGTTGAGCCAACATTTCAAATGAGAAAAAAACCTTCACTGTTCTATGCTCCCTAGTGATCTTTTGATTAGGATGTTTAGAGCGTCTATTTTAAAAGAAATCACATCCCTAATAGCAAGTAAATCCCACCCTCCATCCTCAAGAAACCCTGAGAAAAACTAGACTTCACCCACCTGCTCTTGGGTAGGAAGGTCATCTTGGCCTCTCTCTCGGGGGTGCACAGGGAGTTGTCCTGACTGCTGTCCGTGGTCAGAGACACAGAGTCCGACATGCGTGACGGGGACGAACAGTTGCTGTTGTTCTGATTGGTGTTGGCCACTGTCTCGTCCAGCAACGAGTCAGCGTCTTTACCGTCATCTGTCCAACCAAGAGAGGAGAACTCGGTCAGTGTGTACACATTCATAGTTCTGAGAGGGTTTTGGATGATTTCTGGGTGTACTACTTGTCAGTAGTTACATAGTTGTAGAACCATCTTTCTAACCGTCTAACCATCGTCTAACCATCTTTCTACCAGTTGTTAATCCTAAAAGGAGCCATGTGTCTGCCGTGGTACCTTTTTTGTCTTTACTAAGTGCCACCACTTTGGGCTGGTTGATGGAGATCTCAATGAGAGGAGGTCTCATCTCCGCCATCTTCATCTCCTCCTCAGATGAAAGCTCCTCAGAATCCTGCAGAGAAAAAGACTTGACACAAACGACCACAAAATAAATGTGCAAGAGTCACAATGTGTATGGCCAATGAGGTGTGATGTGTAGCACCGTTCAGAGTAGCGTACCTCCAGGGTGTCCTCGTGGTTCATGGTCTTGGTATTGTCCGAGTTCCGGAGTGAGGTCTTCTGGGAGGTGTAGGATTCAGAGGTCTCCAGGGGTACTGTGGAGTCCTGGACACAGACAGGCGCTTTGGGCTCCATCTCTACTGGCTTGCCATTGGCGCGGGGAGCCTCGATCACCTGGTCAAAACCCCAAACCAACAGAAGGTTATATAAAGCAGACTTGTTTCTATTACAGAGTCATTATTAGGTTGTTGTTGTTATGTCATTTGTTACCCATCTAACTTGTAATTAGGTGGCAAGTAAATATTGGACAGAACTGTAATAAAGTGTAACAGTGAATTAATGTACAATAGGTTCATTGGGATTCCTTATATTTCCAATAGAATATGTTAATATGCAAATACTTGTGAAACCATACACCACGTGGAGCAGTCTTCATTTTATCTTAGGTTATTTTCCAATACAACACATTGTATCCAAGTTGTTTGTTGCCTGTGTGTGTGTGTGCGTGTGTGTGTGTCTGTGTGTGTGTGTGTGTAGTTTGCACATTTGCCAGTGTTTACAGACAATAGGCTCAACCTTGACTCCCACGTCCTGCACTCCCACATGGATCCGCTCATTAGGTCTGGCATCCTTCCCCGACTCGTCGCCCGACTCGTCCTCCTTCAGCCTGTGAGCGATCGACTGGGCCGTCTTCACCATGTTCTTCAGCTCGTCTGGGTACGGTGTCGGGTAGCGCTTCAGGTTGCCCTCCTAAAGAGACGCAAACGCGAGAGAAAAAAAACGAAAATACAGTGAACCAGGAGGGTTCCTCAGGGGGTGGGGAGAGGGACTTGGGTGAGGGAGGGGGAGCAGTTGGGCTCAGCTGCCAATGGAGGTGACACTGCTGCTCCTCAGTCAGACTGACAGCTTGAGAGGCGGTGTGCCTCTTCCCAGCAGGCCCGTCCTCCCAGTCTGCTGGAGAGACACTGCAGCCAGACAGCCATATTGTGTCAGTGGCACACGTTGGAGACTGTGTGAGACTGTGTGAAACACCACAATTGGTTTGAAAGAAATTATTCAGAACCTCCTCACTATGAACTGCAAGCAGCTTCCATTTCAGTGTGAGACAATAGACATTGGACAACTGGACATTGCTTAGAGACTCCGGTACAGGCAGTAACATGCAGACATCTCTCTTTAATACAAGGGAATAGGGAAAGGCCAATCTGTGATAGGTAATGTGGCAGTAGCTTGAAGCCTTCTGATACATAAGGTGACTCAACAGAACTAGATTTTACATTCAGGAGACAGCAAAAAAAACGTGCTTTTACACCAGAAAGTCGATTTGTATCCCTTGCCATAGTGTTTCAACAACCTTGACAACTTAGTAATGAGGACTGTGTAATGTGCGTAAGCATTGTGAGTACAGAGCAAGGTTATTTGACCCTCATTTTCATCGCACGCTAACTGGACATCGTTTTTCATCTACTTTCATTAGCTCACATTTGCATAATATCACCCTCTGACACTTTGTCAACCACACTAGCTACAATCTACAACACAGTGAGGAAAGAGAGGTGTGTAGATACTGTGTACACAAGTGTGTGTGTTTGTAAGTGTGTGTATCAGCGTGTGTGCATTTATGTACGTAAGCGGGTGCCTCTCGCTGTCTGCAAGTGTGTGTATGTGTGGGCTGAGTACTGACCCGCGGAGGCGTCTCCCTCTCATCCTTGTCCTCGTCACACTCGAAGGCCACCTGGGCCCGCTGCTTCCTTTGCTCCTCCCACAAAGAGGGGTTGAAGCTCTCACTGTCAGAGTTAGGGATGCCTGAGGAGGAGACACACCACACATCCTCTTTCTAGCTGCACAAACCTTTATGCAGTATTCCAATTACATTTGTTATGCATACATCTAGAGATAAAATAAAATAATTGAATAAAATGTTATGAAACCTTACCACAGTTATATACCACTAATTAACACATTCTCAGTTTTGTAAATGTATGTTTGTGTTATCAATACCACTTGATATCCAAACATGGTTGTGTGAGTTAAGTTAATAGAGCATTAAAATTACAGGTGAGAATTCTGTTTGTTTTTGACAACTCAACTCAGTCATGATTTCCGGACCAGTTCTCTCTAAGCCTGGGCTGTGTTTGAAGCCAAGATTCCACTTCAGAGCAGTACAAAAGTTGTGTTGCTAGGAAACAGGTTAAGACTATTTAATCTCACCCCCTCCTGAATCCATTTAGTTTCAATTTTGGAGATTTGCCCCTGTTCCCGGGAAACAATGAGAGCTTGTTTCAGGCCCAAAATGTTCAAAGCACCGACATTCCAATTAAGGGGCTGGCTAGATCTGGCGGGTGCCCCAAAAACAAATTGGGACGCAATAGCAGTGAATTGATAAAAGATTCACAATTTCCCCTCCAAGGCCTAGCACCTGTAAGATGCAGTATCCTCTCCCAACAGGAGGTCAGAGAGAGAGGAAGAGCGAGCAGCCATGCTAACTGATGTAATAGTAAACCTAGTGCCCAAGGTAACATATGTAGAGAAGGAGGGGTAACGGATTGTGTTTCTACCCCCCCTCCTCCTCCTCAGATAAAGGAGATAATGTGGCCAAAACAACAACCATCCAAGACAATCACTTCCTGGTTGCCGGAATCACATGATCAAATTTATGATTGGAGGAAGATAAAGAATGAGAAGCAGATAATGAAATATGATCATTGTGGTAGCGATTACACTGGAAGTTCGGCACTGAAACAACACAGTCAGCCTGGAATTTTGTAGGATGTGACCGACCTCCATGGTGGCCCAGTTATTTCAATGATCCCTGATCTGCCATAGAAAGACTAATGAAATAGGAGGGGAAACATGACATTTGTGTATCTAAACACATACTATATAGATCAGTGATCACCACAAGGAGAGATGTATTGTAAAGGTGTTAGAACAGGACCTAGCCCATAGATAGTAGGTCTTTGTATTAGTTTAAAACTCCAGATTGTCTAGTACTCACAGTCCTCTGTCCTGGTCTGCTGGGGGAACATGTAGTTGGTGAGAACCGTCTTGTGGGTCTCTGGATCCTCCTCCTTCTGCAGAGGGATGAGGGGCTTCGACTGTGGCGGAGGGGAGAGAGAGAACATAAGACAGTGGTATAATAATACATGTTGAATATCCCGATGGCTTTTGAAAACTGTCATGAAAATGTCTTGACAAATAATAGTTTGTCAAATAAGCAAGGGAGAGAACAGTCCAAGGTAATCTTTCATGAATAGGTCTACATATTCACTGGTGGAAATCATCCATTTAATTTGGTTTCCAGGTACACTAAGGGCTTTGGACAGTAGCATTAGGAGATGATCAGAGCTCTATTTCCCTGGAGGAGGGAAAAGTAGGCCTTCCTCAGCGTGGCTGACCTCAACCAGAGACATCCGGGTTGATTATTAAACTCTGTAGTGTGTGTGTGTGTGTGTGTTTCTGACTTTGTTGGGCAATTAAACCACAGTAGATAACAATCAATAAGGACCCAGCTGGCAGGAGCTAACCCCCCGTTCACATCATTACCACAACCTCCTAATTAAAACCCACTGGGGAAGAACTGGGCCTGTAATCACAAAGTGTGCTGATCTAGGATCAGGTCTCTCCTTTCTTACTGATTATGATTAGAAAGGCACAAATGATGCTAGATCAGCACCCTTACTACTCCAACGCTTTGTGAATAGGGGCCCAGGGCTGCAATTAAAACATCAACTCTTCTGAAAAAGTGGACTGCTGGACTAACGTGTCCATCCAACCTATATTCAATCAAAACATATCTCTTTGTTTTAAGGGGAGCCTCTCTCTCTCCGGTCTCTGGTCAAATCCTCTCAGCACAGTGAGTGGTCAATGGCTGTTAGCTTGGGGCTTTGGAGAAAGGCCCTCCATGCGATATGGTGTGTGGAATTAGATACCGTGGAAGTGTTTTATTGGGTTTAAGCTGTGTTTTGACAGGTTGTACTGTGTCCAATGGGATTAGTCTGAGGCTGGCTGTCGGGAGCTGCTGGTTGCACAACTACACTTTGCCGCTCTCGAACCCCCGAGAAACAGTTACTGTAGGGGTGCCAAATGTGCCAAATGTTTCATTACGCCATTTGAGGAGCGGAGAGACAAGGAAGTGCACTGCCATCCACACGTTTGAGAGCAGCTCAGTGGCCACTCGTGTGTGTGTGTGTGTGTGTGTGTGTGTGTGTGTGTGTGTGTGTGTGTGTGTGTGTGTGTGTGTGTGTGTGTGTGTGTGTGTGTCAGATACTCAATTACAGCTCTCCCTCCCACTCATACCATTCTGATGACACTCGAGGGAGGATTTTGAAATAAGAGGGTCATAAAACAAGCACCTCGACGCTCCATACAAACAATGAGTAAGTTTACATGCAGACTAATAATTAGATATTAAACTGATTATGGCAGTAGACAGATTATGCAATAGTCATGTAAACACCTTACTCTGCTTATCTTAAATCAGCGTTAAGGTCTAAATCGAAGTAAGCATTCGCCGATTAAAACACCTGGTTTTCTGAACAATCTTTCAAATTAGGACATGTAAACACGTTAATCGGCGTTCCAGCTGTGTATTTGATCTGTGCATGTGCTAGCAGCAGTCGAACGAGCCTCCCTCTTTAGCACGAGTAAAGTGTGTTCAGAACAACTGAAGGTAGAAGTTGTTTTCACATACAAACTTTATATGTTTGAACTAAGAATAAAATATCCTTCCCAAAAATAAAATATTCACTGTGGTAGAACGTTTGTTTTGGTTGGTGATTTTCTGCATTTTTAAATTGCCATCAGGTACCCTGATTTCAGATGTGTCCATGTGAACAGAATTATTAGGGGAATTGTTCTTCTTGCAAAGCATGTAAACGTTTTAATCAAACTATTATATTAATCTGACTAGCCACAATAATCACATTATTGTGTGCATGTAACCACACTCACTGAAGAGATTTCCCTACCAGTAAAGAAATAAGCCTGTATGAAAAACAGAATAAAGCCCTGAAAGCCCCATAGTGAAAGCCAAGAGGCTGTGTACACACCTGGTTCTCAGACAGCCACATAGCAGTCATCTGGTTAAGCTTGGTGAAGCTGTTGGGAAGGTTCCTCAATCTGGACAGAGAAACACAGAGAAAAGCATTATAGTAAAAGTCATGAAGCACATTACCGACCTCAGAAAGATATGGGACAGATCTCAACTGACAAATAAAAGTTATGCACATGACCATGTTTCTGTATCCATAATGACTTTAACCACACTTTATTTGAGAGATACTGCTGTCTGATATTAAGAATGGCCCAAATCTTTGAGTACCATGTCTAACATCTATAGGATAACTTTCTAAAGCGCACAGAGAATCAGATAAGCCTACAGTACATTTTGAACAGGTAGGAAACAGGTGTTGTGTCTCCAACGCCAAAGTGGAGAGTGCAAAACGAGTGGTCCCAGGGTAATAAACGGGTCTCTTCCTCTCTATAAAAACTGGAGGATGGGAACTTAATTACAGCAGGCTGCAGGGTTACTGCCGAGTCATGGTAAAAACTATTTATTGCTTCTGTTAGCGAGTGGAGAGGCCCTGGCCACTGTGTCTCTTTCTAGGGCCCTGCCTGGAAAAAACCCTGGAAATAACCTCCATCAGGAATGAATTGGGGTTTTGTGAGTGTCTTAAATCAATCCACTTAATCTTCCTGGTCCAAACTTAGGCTTTAATTCCTGTATCATTATGCACCAATGATTAACTTTCACGATCTCAGGGAGTGTGTGTGTAAGTGTGTGAATGTGTGTTCATGCGCAAGGTGGGGGAATGCATTCTGATTCTGACATTGTTTTCCTCTATTGTTGACACACACGGCCCGTGTGTGTGTGTGTGTTTTTAGTGCCTTATATAATCCACTTTGGTGGCGGGCGCAGCAGAGGGAGATTGCTCTGGTGCCAGCGCTGGTTCCAATAAGCTGGATGGACATGTTTTACAAGGCACATGTGGCAACGGTAGCGTGGCTTTGCACAACAAAGGGAGCAGCTGGGAGACTGCTGCCATTTTAACTACTGTATTAAACTAGTCTGTCGACTACTTGAGCGCTCTAATGAAATGCTCTGAGAACACCAGAAATAATTCATCATATTGAATTGACTGATGTTTACGGCGATAAGCAAGAAAAAGAGTTGTGTCGATTAAAGATTGGGTTAGCAGTGTTTCCCCCAGGAATTCTTTCTGGCGCTGTTTTAAAGCAAATTTCCTGCAATTCTACACATTTAGCCATGGTTAATGCAGTGATCTTATTCTATATGTTTTATTCTTCCTTACTGTCTAGTTTTTATTTTGGTGGTTCTTAGTTCTAAATTATGAAAATATATTACTCCATTATCTTTTCGATATACTTTATATCAGGTTTTAGACTTATTTTTTGGATTGGCAGTAACAATTTAGCAGCGGCGTCCAGGACATAACATTTACTTTTTGGTCCACCAGCCACTGTGGCAGGTAGATTTAAAAATTGTTCTATTTTGCTAAAACTATAGATGAGCATGCTAATGTTCCTAAAACAATAACTGTATTACTAGTAATAAGTGATGTGCTACAGTATATTGATTCATTTAATTTTTTGTTTAGTCAAAATATCAAAGATGAGACAGAAATGTTCACCTGCCCCTATAAGGGGGGGGGGGGGGGGGTTACCGTGGTAACGCAACTTGAAACAAGTAATCTCTCCATCAGTTTACTTCTTTTTCGGACTTTATATGGCGGTTGGCAACCAACTTTAAAGTGCATTATCACCACCGACTGGAGTGTGGACCTCAGTTCAGCTCAGTATATGCTCCTAATAACCAATAAGGAGATGGGAGAGGCGGGACGTGCAGCGCATCAAGCGTAAAAAATAGAACCATGTTCTATTTTAGTGCCTGGCTACGCAGACGCTCGTTAATGCGCAAAGAGCAGTTTGGATGAAATTATTGAATAACATGACCGTGTACATTTATTTTGCAACGCTCGCGAAAATAATGCTTGAGCCATGAATGTTTCATGCGTTTATACCTGTCCCCAAATTAATATACAGTGGGGAGAACAAGTATTTGATACACTGCCGATTTTGCAGGTTTTCCTACTTACAAAGCATGTAGAGGTCTGTAATTTTTATCATAGGTACACTTCAACTGTGAGAGACGGAATCTAAAACAAAAATCCAGAAAATCACATTGTATGATTTTTAAGTAATTAATTTGCATTTTATTGCATGACATAAGTATTTGATACATCAGAAAAGCAGAACTTAATATTTGGTACAGAAACCTTTGTTTGCAATGACAGAGATCATACGTTTCCTGTAGTTCTTGCCAAGGTTTACACACACTGCAGCAGGGATTTTGGCCCACTCCGCCATACAGACCTTCTCCAGATCCTTCAGGTTTCGGGGCTGTCGCTGGGCAATACGGACTTTCAGCTCCCTCCAAAGATTTTCTATTGGGTTCAGGTCTGGAGACTGGCTAGGCCACTCCAGGACCTTGAGATGCTTCTTACGGAGCCACTCCTTAGTTGCCCTGGCTGTGTGTTTTGGGTCGTTGTCATGCTGGAAGACCCAGCCACGACCCATCTTCAATGCTCTTACTGAGGGAAGGAGGTTGTTGGCCAAGATCTCGCGATACATGGCCCCATCCATCCTCCCCTCAATACGGTGCAGTCGTCCTGTCCCCTTTGCAGAAAAGCATCCCCAAAGAATGATGTTTCCACCTCCATGCTTCACGGTTGGGATGGTGTTCTTGGGGTTGTACTCATCCTTCTTCCTCCAAACACGGCGAGTGGAGTTTAGACCAAAAAGCTCTATTTTTGTCTCATCAGACCACATGACCTTCTCCAATTCCTCCTCTGGATCACCCAGATGGTCATTGGAAAACTTCAGACGGGCCTGGACATGCGCTGGCTTGAGCAGGGGGACCTTGCGTGCGCTGCAGGATTTTAATCCATGACGGCGTAGTGTGTTACTAATGGTTTTCTTTGAGACTATGGTTCCAGCTCTCTTCAGGTCATTGACCAGGTCCTGCCATGTAGTTCTGGGCTGATCCCTCACCTTCCTCATGATCATTGATGCCCCACGAGGTGAGATCTTGCATGGAGCCCCAGACCGAGGGTGATTGACCGTCATCTTGAACTTCTTCCATTTTCTAATAATTGCGCCAACAGTTGTTGCCTTCTCACCAAGCTGCTTGCCTATTGTCCTGTAGCCCATCCCAGCCTTGTGCAGGTCTACAATTTTATCCCTGATGTCCTTACACAGCTCTCTGGTCTTAGCCATTGTGGAGAGGTTGGAGTCTGTTTGATTGAGTGTGTGGACAGGTGCAGTTAATACAGGTAATGAGTGAAGAAGAGGAGGGCTTCTTAAAGAAAAACTAACAGGTCTGTGAGAGCTGGAATTCTTACTGGTTGGTCGGTGATCAAATACTTATGCCATGCAATAAAATGCAAATTAATTACTTAAAAATCATACAATGTGATTTTCTGGATTTTTGTTTTAGATGTGTACCTATGATAAAAATTACAGACCTCTGCATGCTTTGTAAGTAGGAAAACCTGCAAAATCGTCAGTGTATCAAATACTTGTTCTCCCCACCGTAGGTGGTTCAGAGTTATATTATATTTCAACCTGCACGTCTGGTGTGGATGGACAAAGTCATCAACATGTACGCTCTGGCGCACGAGCATGCCCGGTCTAGTCAGCATGTAGTAGAAGCGATGTCTCCTCTTTCCTAGCAGTTGAAACTCAAACATTGAAAAACAACCTAGCTTGTGAACAAAACAATGTAAATAGTCAAGAAACACAAGGACAAAGTTCCACTTAAGTAGACTTTCGTTTCAAGTAAATTAGACCAACTTTCATGACTGCGCAGCGCTTCTAAAAATGATCTTTCACTCAGCTATTCACGTGTACACAGCCCCTAGACAGGCAGTGTTGTAGCGCGAGTCGGAATAGACTATATAGGATTTGTAGTTCTTTGACATTGTGAGATTAATTTACCAGCTATGAAACAAAATGGCAGAAATACTTTGAAAGCCGCTACTGCAGCATTTATTTTACTATAAATGTGATCATACTTGACTATTATTATTCACAAATGTGAGTTAAATGTTCGCACTGTGGAGCCCTGACCACCCACCAACTTGGCTGGTAAAATAGACATCTTACCATCTTGCCAAAATCTACCTGCATTTGGCAGGTGGCTGGTGTTAATTTTAGGACTTGGGGGCATCTGCTAAATTAATATAGGGGAAACACTATGTGATGCTGTCAAGTTTGGAGAGAGAGAGAGCAAGAGAAAGAGAGGACGGGCATAGCCCCTCCTGCAGTGTATGTGACTCTTCATTCAACTCTGACAAATCTGTTACCTTATGCTGATAGTACTACAGATTAACTTGCAACCTACAGTATATGGCAATATTTTCAACAATGCCTCTACACATTTGTTACCCCTGTGTTATGGTGATTCATGTTCCCCTGTATTATCTGGGATAAGGGTGTAGCAGGGTGGAGATGGGGGTGACGGGGGTGAGACAGGGGGCAAAACAGGAGTAAAAGGGGGAGAGACAGGGGCAAAATAGGGGAGTGAGACGGATGAGTTGCCCCAAACTAATCATAAGACTGTGCGATGAAGCCAAACTTTGTAAATTAAAGAGGCACCTACAAATCTGGTCTCCTGCCTGTCTGGCTGCTCTTCAGATTGCACAGGGCTGAGACTTGGGGGAGAGAAAGGCGGAGGCTAGACTCACTTGTTGTCGCTGAGATTGATGACCTTGAGCTTGGTCATGTCTCCCATCTCCTCAGGTAGAGACTCCAGCTTGTTGGAGTGCAGGAACAGCACAGTGGCACTCTTCCAGCTGCCCATCTGGGTGATGTGGGGAGGAGAGAGAGAGAGAGAGCGAGACCAGGAGACATCAGCACACAGCTGAGGTTGGACACAATAAATTGCCGTATGCGCACCCACGCACGCACACACACACACGCATTCATGTTTTATAAATAAGCACACATTAGCACAGCGTGCACACAATAACACCAACACCCACTGACACACACACAGTGTTTGACCCCCATGCTCACCTCTGGGGGCAGCTGTGTGAGGAAGTTGTGGTCAGCGGCAAAAGTGCGTATGCTGACACACTGTCCAATGGAGGAGGGCAGAGCCTCGATCTCGTTAAAACTACAGTCCAGCTCATCCAGGGCTGCCAGCCTATAGAGAAAAAAGAGGAGGAAGAAACAGAGGGAAAAGAGGAGGAGGGCTTTTCATTTAGGACAACTAAACAGAGTTTATGTCTCATTGATTCCAGAGGCGTTTTTTCGCAAGGGGCGAGAGAGTTTTATACCACAGTGGGGGAAGATAGAAGTCCTAAAAAGGTATTTTTCCTGCTCAAACTAGCCAACATTCCGAGGAATCTTCTGACTAACTGTCAGGTTCCAATATCGTCTAGGACTGCACATGACCCTTTATGAAGAAAAAAAGAAGGGGAAAAAAGAGTGAAAGATACTCGCTGGAGAATAGAGGTTACTCTACATCTGAGACTCTTCCAGATCTGGTTCTCATTATTCTGTTTGGAGTTTGGCTCAGGAATATGCAAGTCAGCATTCTCTGAACATATCTAGGGTTGCTATTCCAGCATTCATTTAAAAATACATACTGTGCATAAATTATTCACGTGGACCTGAATTTAAGATGGAGTTGAGCCAGAGTTTTCCCTCCTGGAATCCAATGGGAGCTCTGGTGTTAAAATAAGGACAGGTACAATGATACCCAATATCCTCTTAGATGGAGCAACAACAGACAAGATCAGGGCCATATTGACATCTCAGAGAAGGAGTGCTGATCTAGCATCAGTTTAGCCTTTTAGATCATAATGAATACAATTATATGGACAAGGGAATCTGATCCTAGATCGGCACTCCTACTCTGAGATGCTTTGTGAATTCGGGCCCAGGCCTATATTCACATCATAAAAAATTCCAACATTAACTTAAATGGCTGGCCAAGGTCAGTTAGAATAGTTTTTATCAACTGCAGACAGGGCTCTAAAGTGCGACCATTTTGGTCACATATGCTACTAAATATTTTTCTGTGCGCCCTTACATTATACTTTGGGAGCACCGTGCTCCTAGAAAAATAATCACCCAGATAATCATTTTTGTAATGAATAGGCTTTGTACCGTTGTTTTTAAGTGCCCTAAAGATAAAAGTGAGATCAGATTTGTTACTGTCATGGTTGCACCATTACTACAGCAAAAACGGATTGTTTCTAGAATAAAACAGCTAAAAATATACACAATATATACAAACATATGTGGACACCACTTCAAATGAGTAGATTCGGCTGTTTCAGCCACACCCGTTGCTGACAGGTGTATAAAATTGAGCACACAGCTATGCAATCTCCATAGACAAACATTGGCCTTACTGAAGAGCTCAGTGACTTTCAACGTGGCGCCGTCATAGGATGAGTCTGTTCGTCAAATTTCTGCCCTGCTAGAACTGCCCCGGGCAACTGTAAGTGCTGTTATTGTGAAGTGGAAACGTCTAGGAGCAACAACAGCTCAGCCGTGAAGTGGTAGGCCACACAAGCTCACAGAACGGGACTGCCTTTTGTCCTCGGTTGCAACACTCACTACTGACTTCCAAATTGTCTCTGGAAGCAACGTCAGCACAAGAACTGTTCGTTGGGAGCTTAATGAAATGGATTTCCATGGCAGACCAGCCACACACAAGCTTAAGATCACCATGCGCAATGCCAAGAGTCGGCTGGAGGGATGTAAAGCTCATCGACATTGGGCTCTGGAGCAGTGGAAACGTGTTCTCTGGAGTGATGAATCACGCTTCACCATCTGGCAGTCTGACGGACGAATCTGGGTTTGGCGGATGCGAGGAGAATGCTACCTGCCTGAATGCATAACGGCAATAGTAAAGTTTGGTGGAGGAGGAATAATGGTCTGGGGCTGTTTTTTATGGTTCGGGCTAATGCCCCTTAGTTCCAGTGAAGGGAAATCTTAACACAACAGTATGCAATGACATTCTAGATAATTCTGTGCTTCCAACTTTGTGGCAACAGTTTGGGGAAGGCCCTTTCCTGTTTCAGCATGACAATGCCCCCATGCACAAAGCAAGGTCTTTACAGAAATGGTTTGTCGAGATCAATGTGGAAGAACTTGACTGGCCTGCATAGAGCTCTGACTTCAACCCCATCGAACAACTTTGGTATAAATTGAAACGCTGACTGCGAGCCAGGCCTAATCACCCAACATCAGTGCCCGACCTCACTAATGCTGTTGTGGCTGAATGGAAGCAAGTGCCCGCAGTAATGTTGCAACATCTAGTGGAAAGCCTTCCGAAAAGAGTGAAGGCTGACATAGCAGCAAAGGGGGAACCAACTCCATATGAATGTTCAGAATTTTGGAATGAGATGTTCGACGAGCAGGTGTCCACATACTTTTGGTCATGTAGTGTATATTTCTTTATTTGTGGGAATACTTGGATTTGGGAACCTATTTCCTAAATTAAATACATGTTCAGCTGATTTTACAGTCCTAATTATAGATTTTTTTTACAAAAAACTTTGGGAGCAAAACATTAAAAAAACACTTGCTGGACGGTTTTGGACCGCGGGTCGGCTGTTGCCGATCTATGCTCAATATCAACTGAGTAAAGAGAGGAATCTGAGTCCGCTTCTCAGAAGTCAAGACCAGGGACAAACAAGAGCGTAGGTAACCGACGACGATATTGGTCAAAATGTAAAGCAAATGTAATGAAATGCAAGATGATTAAATACATTTAATCAGTATGCTTTACAATCCTGGTTTGGGATAAAACCACAGTTCCCCTTGAAATCACATTCATAATCCTGCCCAGAAGCTTTTCCTAATCTGGGACCAGGAAATATAAATTAACATACAGGGTAATTGGCAATGTTTGGAAACAAAAAACAAAAACAACTAAAATGGACCAGAAAGGAAAAATTATAAAATTATAACTCTATCAAACTTAAAACATAGATAAAGCATAAACCAAGTGGCCATTTTAAAAGAGTCAATCTTGAAATGCTAGTTGGCTACCACACAAAAGATGTTGGTGGATTAAAATGAATTTGTCGCTCCATATGAATGATCACATCTATAGTGAGAGGTCAGAGATCAAGTGTTAACCCCCACCTGTATTGACTGTGTTACCAGGGGCATAATCAATACTCCAATTATGTTGCAAAACATTTCTTAAAAGGAACAAAACAGAACGGGGAGGGACCTACCCACATTTTTCCAATAAACACTTGTTTTAGTGGCAAAACTGTTTGGCTAATGATTACACCCCTGGCAGCAGCAGTCAATCACCAACAGCTGGCCTCCTCACCTGTCATAAATCAATGAGTGTTGGCCAAGCAGAATTAAACAGGGGCTTTAATCTGTCAATACGGTATTCGGAGGTTCCTCAGGTCAGGATTACTATTGTCTCCATTCACAATGGAGGAGCCAGGCTTAGATCACTCACCTATATAATTGGGACTAACGCCTCAATCACAACCATCAATCGTCTCATATCTGGCGCGTTTGTAGAAACAGGTCAATTAATCAAACCTAGCCCTACATTGGTGTACTGTACTGCAGTGTTCTGTGATATGTCTGGATGATCAAGATGATCAATGCAAACCAATCAGGGTGGGTTTAGTTGTTTAAAACCTATGGCTTTAATTGTACTCACCCTCCGACGGAGTCTGGCAGATACATGAGCTGGTTCTCGTCCACTTTTAGGGCGGTTAGTTTCTTCAGGGAGCCTGAGGGGGAAGGAACAGGGAGAAAGAGGGGAGCATGAAAGAGAGAGAGAAGTCAGCGAGAGGGGTGTTAGAGAGAGAGACGGAGGGAAGGAGTGAGATAGAGAATAAGAGAGAGGTAGGAAGACAGAGAGAGAAAGATAAATAGTGCATTAAGCTACAGCACACAGATATTGATTCTGATTCTCAGCTGCATCACCTAAAGAGAAGTATCCTCTACAGTTACGCAACAGATGAATTCATACCACCATCTGGTTTATGTAACTGGTTTATGACCATAGATTGGGGCCGAATAAATTGCAGACGGACTCCAACTGTATGCAATGCTTTATCTTATTTGATGGGGAAAGCAGAGCATGCCCTGTATCTCTTTTTTTCAGAGTGACACCAACATATCATAACAAGAGGCAGTGCTTACACTGCAGTAATTTAGCTGTGCCGCTGCGCCAAGACAAAATCATTGCGCCACGCAAATAAAATATGGAACATAAGAAAATATTTATAATGCAGGGCACTTTGAATTCTATTCAAAGCGCACTCAAGTTACGAGAGCTATAGGGAGGGAATTACCAGAATCGAATACAGGGGTACTCAACTCTTAACCTACGAGGTCCGGAGCCTGCTGGTTTTCTGTTCTACCTGACAATTAATTGCACACACCTGGTTTCCCAGGTCTAAATCAGTCCCTGATTAGAGGGGAACAATGAAAAAATGCAGTGGAACTGGCTTCGAGGTCCAAAGTTGAGTTTGAGGGGAATATAGGCTGCAAAAATAGGCTACATTTATTTAGTAGAATCAAACTTACCAGCCGCACTGGTTTACACTTTATATGGCCTGCGTATGGTCTAATGAACGAAAGCCTAAAGTCTTGTAATAATGAACTGATAATGAACTGAATTATGCACTTTGTGCAGCCTGTGTATCCATCTACTGTGTTGTTGTCCTTCCAAACTGGGGATTTCACTTGTGCAGCACCTGATTCCACGAAGGTGTTGTAGCCTATTCGCTTATCATACACTTTCTTTTTATTTCTCCGGTTAGGCCTACATTAGCCATTTTCGTGTGAGCTAGGCTATCCAGGTAAAGTAAACTTGGCAACAAGTTGTATTCTCACGTGGGGAGGGGGAACATAATCTCTACGTGTGTACAAATTAGAACGTTTTAGCACCACACAAATATGGGACAGTTCCCAACTCCACACACTCTCAATGCGTAGCTGGCTGGTAGCCTTATGTCTGCCTCGCCACTCACAGAATATAATTCACAACACAATGTAACACAATAAACTCCTGTTTTTTTTTTTTAGAAGTGGAGGAGAGATTGACTTCATCAATACTTGTTTTTGTAAGAAGTGTTGACAGGCTGAATGCACCAAGGTGTCTGTTTAAACTACTAGCACACAGCTCAGACACCCATTCAAACCCCACAAGACATGCCACCAGAGGTCTCTTCACAGTCCCCAAGTCCAGAACAGACTATGGGAGGTGCACAGTACTTGATAGAGCCTTGGTTACATGGAACTCTATTCCACATCAGACAAAATTATGCCGTGTTGAAGCTGAACACAGTGGCCTCCATCATTGAAACCAAGATTGAACTCTTTGGCCTGAATGTCAAGCGTCATGCCTGGAGGAAACCTGGCACCATCCCTATGTTGAAGCATGGTGGTGGCAGTATCATGCTGTGGGGATGTTTTTTAGCGTCAGGCACTGGGAGACTAGTCAGGATCGAGGGAAAGATGAACGGAGCAAAGTACAGAGATATCCTTGATGAAAACCTGCTCCAGAGCGCTCAGGACCTCAGACTGGGGCGAAGGTTTGTCTTCCGACAGACCCTTAGCACAGTCAAGACAATGCAGGAGGGGCTTCGGGACAAGTCATTGACTGTTCTTGAGTGGCCAATCCAGAGCCAGGACTTGAACCCGATCGCACATCTCTGGAGACCTGAAAATAGCTGTGCAGAGACGCTCCCCATCCAACCTGACAGAGCTTGAGTGGATCTGCTGAGAAGAATGGGAGAAACTCCCCAAATACAGGTGTGCCAAGCTTGTAGCGTCATACCCAAGAATACTCGAGGCTGTAATCGCTTCCAACAATATACTGAGTAAAGGGTCTGAATACTTATGTAAATGTGAATTTTCAGTTTTTATTTGTAATTAATTTGCAAAAATGTCTAAAAACCATCATAGGATTTTGTGTGTAGATTGATGAGAAAAAAAAGTATTTATTCAATTTTAAAATAAAACTGTAGCGTAACAACATTTTGAAAAAGTCATGGGCTCTGCATACTTTCCAAATACACAGTATATTTCTGCCATTCATTCCATAAGGAAATTCTATTACAGACAATATTTCTCTTCACTTCAGAATAACAACCAAGCTGTTCATTAGACACACAATGGCTGGCACGACAGATGCAGTGGCCCTATGTCTGGTCACTGGGCTACGTCAAACAGACTTTATTATGGGGTAAAGAGATGGGCACTTAGTATGTGTATGTTTGTGCATGCATATTTGTGTCAGTCTCTCTGTGTGTGTGTGTCTGTGTGAGTGTCTGTATTTGTGCCAGTCTGTGTGTGTGTGTGTGTGCGCGTGTGTATGTAGCTGCTCACCTATAGATCCGGGCAGCTGTGTGAGTGCATTGTTAGAGAGCAGTAGGTCCTGCAGGCTCTCACAGCCACAAATCTGCTCGTCCACCATCTCCAGGTTGTTCTTGGAGACGTCAAGGTAGGACAGCTGCTTCAGAGCGCCTAGCATCTGGAGATCACACACAGGTATGAATACAAACACACAGGGGCACAGACACGCGCACACACACACAGAATCCTTTATTAAATTACGTTCCATAGAGATAGTAATGTCTTTTGTGTCTTTGTCCTTTCTAGATATTGTTTACTGTTTTTGACAAATCTCTCGAAGGTTCCCTTGAAAGTACAAATGGGGTGAGATTAGCACTAAGCTATATATAGGGCATTGATCTTTACTGAAATGAGAAACGGGGAGGTTTGAGGCTGACGGGGCTAATTAAACTTGGAATTATATCGAGGGGTTAAAACAGTCACAGGAATACCCCTGGCCTGACCAATCTGAACATAGGAACCCGAAAGCCCCCCCCCCCACACACACACTTTCACTGAAATGAACAAAAGATAAAAGGAAAGGGAAAGAATGGGTTGGCTGACTTGGCTTCACTATAACAAACACTAGCGCAGTGAAATGCTGTATACAGGTCACCGTTCTTAGGCAGTGTTTATTTAATTAAAAAAAAAAAATGTTCTGCATTGAGGCCAGGTAGAATTCAGTAATCTTAACAGAGGAATAGCCTATAATTACGGGGTTGGTGGTGGTGCTGTCAAAATGCTAGCGGCGCGCTAATGCTTTAATTATGACCTATTTACCAAACAAGCTCGGCATATCCATGAGAAAGAAAGAGAGGGACAGAGGGGGAAAGAGAGAGACCTTACACAACAGAAGGTGTGTAAACCATAACAAAACACAATCGTTTGAATTATCACTGAATGACATTGAACCAACAGATTAATTGGTCTGTGGCTTCGTCATTCGTGACATGAAACTACCCAGAGTGCAAGAGGCATTATTACAACTTCATAACGTTGCCATAACATTGCCATTGCATTATCGTCATCGTTCACGTCTATAATAATATACTACTATGTTTGCTTGAACAAAGCAATGTTGATCAAAACAGTTTATTTTACCTTAATTTTACCAGGCAGGTTAATTATGAACAAATTCTTATTTATAATGACAGCTCTGGGGAATGACTCATCACCATACTGTAGGTAGGAGAAGACAGGACAGACACTATGAAAGCGGAGGCACTGTACAGGAAGACTTAGCCTACGGGGAGTTGAATGGCAGTTCATCACTTTACCCCTGGTAGGAATGTCAGTCTGTTTCCATCCATCCACAACTCTTTGATTCCAGTGAGCTGCTCCAATACCTCAGGCTGGAAAAAATATAGAGAGAAAGAGAGAGGGAGAGCGAGACAGAGAGCGACACAGAGAGCGACACAGAGTGAGACAGCGAGATGGAGAGAGAACGAGACAGAGAGACAGCAAGACAGCAAAAGAGAGACAGCGAGAGAGAGAGACACGCATAGAGAGACGGTAAGGGAGAGAAATGTTAGATCAATTAATTTACAACCATATAGGAATAATTGTGTATATTAGCCCTACAATTAGCCATACAGACACTTTAAAGGGATGCAAATAATTTGTCTGAAGTGACCTCTTCTTGACTCATTTCCCTCCTCCACACAGATCTGAGAGAAGCAGACGGGTTACCCCGTAGGGCCTGTCTCCATATTGCTGTCACCTGTCTTCTATTTCCAGATCAGTGAACGAAGATGGGGAGATGGAGATGAAGACACTGACTTCAGAGTACTGAGGTTCAGCCTTGGGAGGACAGAAAGACAGACAGACACTCACCACTTCAGTGAACTCGTTACTCCCCAAGTCCAATCTCTCCAGCTGGGTGAGCTTGTGCATGCTTCTGCAGAGGGAAAGGGAAAAAGAGAGAGAAAGAGATTGATGTTGAGCAAAGGAGCTGGGAATACAAGGAGTCAACCACAACAGCAGCATTTGTGTGCTCATTCGTGTGTGTGTGTGTGTGTGTATATATAAACAGTGTCCCTGTAGTCTAGTTTCTTAAAAGACTGCTTTATGTGGTATATCACCCATGGCCTGTTATAGCAGTCTCCAGCCCAGGCTTCGCTCTCACACATTTAAGGCCGATTTCGTCACAGCAAAAAGCAGCATAACATTTCACACAGATACTCAGACGGTTATGTTACACCAGGGGGGCATGAAGAATTTAACGACATGGCAAAGACGTTTGTTCAGGGTTGGGATGTGGAATTGGAGACAAGTGGGAGTGGAGTTGCTGGGCGGGAGATAGAATGATGGTCAAAGATTAAGTCTAAAAAATAAAGTCAAAATAAAAAATAATAAAAAGTTTGAATGACACTGAAGGGCAGTGTTTTTACAGCTAATGCTCATTTGCCTGAGGCTGATGCCTTGCAGGTGTAGACCCACAGATATAGGAGAGCCGGATGCTATATGATGATTACAACATGAATTACCATTACATAAAACAAAACATGATAATACATATATGTGTTACTTAGACAAACAACAAAGTCTAAACACAACCTATAATATCAGATGAAGTGTGTTAGGCTAATTATTTAATATGACAGCTACTACTAGGGGAAATAAAAGATAAATAGAAGAAAAGGGCTTGGTTATATTTGGGAACAGATCAGCTAAGTCATTTCTCAGTGGGGATGAACCTGTAGGCGGATTTCCAAATGGCACACTTTTCCCCTTATAGTGCACTACTTCTGACCACGGCCCATAGGGTTCCGGTCAAAAGTACTTCACTATATAGACAAATGGTTGCAATTTGGGACGCAGCCCGAGTCCTCAAGACTCCCAGTCAAACCAAACACTGCTCGGTACTGGGGGTTAACAGTAATGCTCTTCCCCCTGTGGAGGCTGTTTCGTCTTCGCTGCTCCTCAAAACATCACCCTTTAATCCATACCATGTATACCTTTCCGTCTGTACAACCAAACTGTACAACGAGGCGGTTTCACGGCGACCTCTAGGGTTGCCGTCGTAATAAATGTTGGGTTGGATATAAAAACACGGCAGTATTTTTGGACGGTGATAGCACGCTGAGCGTCGGAACATTCCTGCCCTGTGATTGGCAGGCTAGGAGGAGTGCCAGGCTCCGTTTCAAAGCTGCTTTCAGAGACACTGGAGTCGGTACAGAGTGCTCGGTACTGGGGTCTGTACAGAGTGGCAGAGAAATTAGTGAGGAACGCGCGACGGTGCTGTCGCCAAAAAGTGTCTGGGGTAGGATGAGTGTTGTTATGAGGGGGGGGGGGGGTGTGGGTGCGTGTGTGAGGGTGCGTACGGGCAGTTGTGTGTGTTTGCGCTTGCAATTTGTGTGTGTTTGTGTTTATTTACATCCCTGGGATGCTTGCGTCTCTCTGGCATCCATCCTGGCCATTAGGCCTTCTGTTTGTCAGAGCAACAGACCCTAACATGCCTGGCTGCTGTCTCATAGACACACAGAGCATAGAGGACCAGCCAGCTAGGGGACAACAGAAGAAATGGACCTAGATAGGTGGGCGTCAATTAGACACAGAAAGATCAAGAGAAGAGAGACAGAGTGTAAAGAAAGAGAGAGGGGACATGAGACAAAGAGAGCAGAGGGGAAGAGCGAAGGGGAAAGAGAGAGACAACGAGAAAGAGCATGACAGAAAGAGATGAGACTCCAAAACCACCTGCAGCACTCAGAATCATAATCAATGGATTCTTTGGGCAGTGAACACACATACACACAGAGGTAGGTAGGTAGTGGAGGCTTTCAAAAGGCGAAACGGAACATGAGCTACAGTCTGAGTACTCTGGATTATAAAACCTGTCACAGCTCGCAACAGAGGTAGCACTCTTATATAACACGGTGGAATTCAATGCCACAGAGAAACACAGTGAGAGAGAAACAAACCGAGAAAGCAAGAGTGCCTAGGGAAGAGAGAGAGACATGGTCGCTCACAAAGAGCCACCTCGTTTGTCTGGGGACTCTGTGAGTGCCTGTGAGGTCTGTAAGGGCTTTGATGTGGGGAAAACAACACGTGAAACAGAGACGGGGACAACTTACTTTGGCAACATCTTTAACTGGTTCTCTCTCAGCTCCAGGATCTGCAGTTTAGTCAACCTGAGGGAGAGGGAGAGAGAGGGAGAGGAAGGGGAGGAGAGAGAGAATGAGAGAAAGAGAGAGACAGAGACAGACAGAAAATATAAGTCAATGACATAACACTCAATGTTGATACTCAGCTTTCAGGGATAGTGTCGTTTTACTGGATGGTTTTGACACAAAACAAAAGGTTTTCCTGGGGCTGGATCACTGGGGTCTGGCCAATGATGAGAGCCCTACAGATATGTTTTTCTAGATTCCACACAACTAGTTTGAAACCCAGCCGTGATTCAGCCATAAAGTGGGGAAATTGAGCCCAAGAAAAAGCTACATAGGGTCAGTAGCATGGTTTGCCAGATGATTTATGTATACGCACTCTACCGTATATAAATACTATGGTTTAAATGAAGTACCATTACCACGAGAGAGAACCATCATATGACAAAAAGTGAGTCTATAGAGACAGGGGAGATGTAATGGAGTGTGTGGGAGTCAGGGCCTAAAGTCAGACCAAATATTCTTTCTGCATTAATTACAGCAAAAAACACAAAACAAAATGGATGAGCATGCTTAGTAATGTTTCCAAAACAAGGAATGCAATACTAGTAAGAAGTAATGTGGTATATTGCTCAATTTAATATTTTGTGACCTGAGTCTAACCAAAATATCACAGATGGGACAAAAATGTTCAGCTGCCCCTTTAAGGTTACCGTGGTAACTGGGCCACTCAAGTCTTCATGTGTGGTTGTGAGAATCTGACTAGTAGAGGCCGATGAGGTCTTGCTCTTCAGCAGTAGTGGAAGCAAACTCAAACATTGAAAAACAACCTAACTTGTGAACAAAACAATCCAAATATATAGAGAAACACCAGGATAAAGTTTTACATTGGTAGTTAGACAATTTTATGCCTGTGCGTATTGCTTCGAAAAACAAATCTTTCAGCATTCACTCACAGTGCGCACTGTGCCCCAGCCAGGCTGTGTTGCTGCGCAAGGTGGGATGACGGTATGATTCATATTTCTTTGTGCATTACGAGATATGAAACAAAACGGCAGAAATACTTTGAAAACAGCTACTGCAGCATTTATTTAGCTATAAAGCACAACTCGCACATGTGTCTATACTTGACTTTTGACTATTTTAATAAATGCTGGTAACTATAGAGCCCTGAGTGTGACCACCTGCCAACGTGGCTTCTGAATCAGATATACATTCTTACCAGCCAATCTACCTGCATTTAGTGTTTTGTTTTTTTGGCCCTGGTGGGAGTTGAAGCAATTGGGGGGGAAAATGGTTGTAGCAGTTGATTTTATCTCAAACTTTCACTTCACACTGCATTCACACACTGGTTCCTCTGACTTATAATGTCACACTGCAACGTCACGCACACACGAACACACACTCTCCTGACTTCAGGCTTTTCCCAGTTTAAAGCATTTCCATGTGGAGGTTAAGCTCCCCTACTCTGAAGATGAGATAAGGAAGATGAGATTCATGCCTGACATTCCAACATCACTGTAAGACTTCCTGTCTCGAGGAAATTACCTACAGTACCTCATCATGCTATTGTTACTGACCGAGGAGATATCATTATACCCCATACCCACATTTTCAATACCTGCCTGCTTCCTTGCATGTACAAATAGGCCAAAAAATACAGAGTATTTGTTTTGAGGTTTGCTCTATGAGGGTTTAGGCCTGGGTAATGGTGGTTGTGCAAAATATGTGTATACGAATATTTATTTCTATTCATATTTCATATATATGAATTGTGTTTGATTGATTGTCTGACATCTTACCTGCCAAAGCTGGCTGGTAGGAACTCGAGGAAGGCGTCATTCAGGTAGAGCTGTGTCAGGCTGAGGAGCTGGGTGAAACCCTCTGGGAGCCTGCAGGAGCAACATGGTCAGATTACTAGCCTCATCACTAACATCATCAAGGAGACAGACAAAAAAATCTATACTGAAGCAATAGGTGTTATTAAAGGGCTAACTAACGTAGCAGGCGTAAAATAAATGCCTGAGCGGCGATTCTTTCTGGTCCTGAAGATAAAAAATAAAACTGGTCAGGAGAAGGTTCTCTTCTGCACTTTCGAACCAATCCATAAATGTGGAGGAGTTAAGATGGGGTGTCGCCTTGTTAACGTCCAAAAGCGGAAGTAACGTCACAGGCTCTTTCCATTTCCCATGAAAACCAGTTGCATCGGTTTATTACCTTGCCCGCTGAGGGTGTTAAATGCCCAATGCAGCCGTTTTTATATCAATATCAAATCATTTATGGGGAACATTAAGTACCTTACTGCGATTATTTTAAATGAAAATGGTCAAAAAGACACAAAAATAGCTTCTTAGGAGAGAGAAAACTGAAAGTTAGCTGTTATTGGCAGAGAGGTTTGGAACTCTCTTTCTTATTGGTCTATTAATGAATTAATGTCGCCAGGCAGGCCAAAACGGCATCCCACCAAAACAGGCTGAAATTTAAAGTTGTCTTTTCAAACAGTTCTTACACTAAAAGGGCATTATCATAATTTTAAAAATTTCACAGTATTATTCCAACCTCAGTGTGGAAATATATATAAAACACAGGCAAATCATGTTTTTGACCGCACTGGGCCTTTAAGTTTAGCATCGTAAAAAGAGAGGAATTATGGTATCAATTCTAGGCTAAATATGGCACAGGAGCCAAGCAAAATGTACTGCGTGTCTAAGACATTTTTCCCTTTGGGAACAATACCGTTAATCTGATCTTTGTAATGAAAAGAAAGTGAATGTCTGCCAACTCTTTATAGTTCTCAAGCATTATCCTTGTTCGATACATCTTGGTTTGAATATGATCTTTACTCATTGTCAGTGGTATCAACAGCTCAAATTAAAATCCTATTTGGCAAGAGCGATTAGAGAGAAAACATTTACGTAAGATTGCCGCATAGATCCGTGAGAACAATATAAATCACCATTTAGTGAATGGTCTAGCCGTAGGTGTTTAACATACCAAGGCAGAGTCGTACCCTATGCATGTGTAGGTAAATATACAGGTGCGACTTCAAATACCTTGTACCAAACTTACTTGGAGATGGGATTCACACTTGCTTCAACAATAGCCAGGACTTTGCAGTTCTTGATATTTTCTGGAAACTCCTGGATACCTAGAACATAAACCAGATGTACAATTACAGCATGTCAACATATAAGCCGTTTAATTATTTAAACATATATTACCATTCCTGGGGGATATGCCACAAAGCAAGATGAAACATCTTCATATCTCCTAGATCAAAGAGCAATATTGACTCTAAATTGTATAACTTACTTGATCTTTTCCATATCCCACATTCAACCCCAGCTTTCGTATTAAACTGGATGATCTAGGGCTTCTACAGTACCATATATATGAAGGTACGTAATTAGGCCTAATGTTTATCAAAAGGTAGTAGGCTAACATATAAATCTTGTTTTATTATATATTCAAAGACTGTCCCCAATCTTTGTAAAGCAGGATGATTCAATAAGTGGTGGACAGAGGAGCAAAAAGTAAGAAAACAAAAGGATGATGTGACGAGAAAATGACAAATAATATGAAAAGGGGATAATGAGAGCTTGTCCGAGAGCCTTTCTACAGCAGGAGAGCTCTGTGAACATATACAGTGCATTCGGAAAGTATTCAGACCATTTCACCTTTTAAACATTTCGTTACATTACAGCCTTATTCTTAAATGGATTAAATAGTTTTTTCCCCTGATCAATCTACACACCACCCCCCATAATGACAAAGCAAAAACAGGTTTTAGACATATTTAAAAATGTATTATAAATTTAAAAAAACGTAAACATCAAATTTACATAAGTATTCAGACCCTTTACTCAATACTTTGTTGAAGCACCTTTGGCAGCGATTACAGCCTCGAGTCTTCTTGGGTATGATGCTACCAGCTTGGCACAAGCTTGACACTATTTTCAGGTCTCTCCAGAGATGTTTGATCGGGTTCAAGTCAGTAGGTTTCCTCCAGACGTGACGCTTGGCATTCAGGCCAAAGAGTTCAACCTTGGTTTCATCAGACCAGAGAGGCTGTCATGTGCCTGTTACTGAGGAGTGGCTTCCGTCTGGGCGCTCTACCATAAAGGCCTGATTGGTGGAGTGCTGCAGAGATGGTTGTCCTTCTAGTAGGTTCTCCCATTTTCACAGAGGAACTTTCTTAATTCTTAATATTCTTAATAGGATGTTCAAAGTTCCTGATATTTTTTTATAACCCAACCCTGATCTGTACTTCTCCACAACTTTGTCCATGACCTGTCTGGAGAGCTCCTTGGTCTTCTACCTATTTGATGCTTTGATTGGCCAAAATAAACAACAAGCTACACACGTGAAGGCTACCAGATGGCTACCTGTCTTTTTTATGTGCCGCACCGTGCACATCATAAAAACTAAATTGAAAAGATTGTTGTTTTATTAAAATAATAATTTTAAATCTCATAGTATATACTTCTATGTAACAATGTCACATGGATATTTTAATTTACTAACATTTTCAGTTTTAAAATGTGGTTAAAAAAGGCTTAAAATGTATTTTCTTTCAAAAATGAAAACTCACGCAAGTATTCGAATGCTAACGTTCGTTTGGAAATTTTAATTACTGTGCACATCCCTACATTATACTATACATGGACTATGGTGTCATTTGAGATTTGGCCATAGCTGTTGTATGTTAGTGCAAGGACTAGGTATTCTAGCATACAGTATTTATTTTGAAGTCTGACTTGTCCTGTCTTAACTTCCTTATTTTATTACATAGGGGTTTGTCAGCTGTGTGATCTACTATTATGTTTAAATCAAGGTATGGTGAAACAGTACTTTTGTGTGGTATTGGCACTAGATTTTCTCCATCTCAACGTGAGATTGGAGAGTTTGTGTAACCGATGCAGGGACACTTTTTAAATAATTTAATCTAAACTACTTTTTAACGTTTCAGTAATTTCCTTTGACAACAAGATGGAGAGTAAGGTGCAATTAGTTGAATAGACTGAACATCACACTGCAGATAGGTACTTGAAAAGACTTAAAACGAACTTCGAGAATCCAAGTGCAGGGCTTTTCCACTTCATGCTGGCATGAATTGTCTACTCTCTTTGTCTGGCACGTGAGACTAGGCCAGAGACGGTGGAACAGTCTTGAACTATTACTGAACCATTAATCTCTGACAATCTGACAGTTTGCAGACGACACTACAGTGGTAGGCTTGATTACCAACAACAACGAGACAGCCTACAGGGAGGAGGTGAGGGCCCTCGGAGTGTGGTGTCAGGAAAATAACCTCTCACTCAATGTCAGCAAAACAAAAGAGATGATCGTGGACTTCAGGAAACAGCAAAGGGAGCACCCCCCTATCCACATTGACAGGACAGCAGTGGAGAGTGTTAAGTTCCTCAGTGTTCATATAACCGACAAACTGAAATGGTCCACGCACACAGACAGTGTGGTGAAGAAGGCGCCCTTGTCAGGGCAAACAAATTATTTAAAAAGTTTAAAAAGGAGCAACAGCACCTCTTCAACCTCAGGAGGCTGAAAAAAATTGGCTTGTAACCGAAAACCCTCACTAACTTTTACAGGTGCACAATTGAGAGCATCCTGTTGGACTGTATCACCGCCTGGTACGGCAACTGCACCGCCCACAACCGGAAGGTTCTCCAGACAGTGGTGCAGTCTGCACCACGCATCACCAGGGGCAAACTACTTGCCCTCCAGGACACCTACAACATCATCAAGGACAATAACCACCCGAGCCACTACCCATCCAGAAGGCGAGGCCAGTACAGGTGCAGCAGAGCTGGGACAGAGAGATTGAAAAACAGCTTCTATCTCAAGGCCATCAGATTGTTAAACAGCCACCACTAGCACAGAGAGGCGGCTGCCTACCTACAGACTTGATATCATTGGCCACTTTAATAAATGGAACACTAGTCACTTTAATAATGCCACTTTAAGAATGTTTACATATCTCACGTTACTCATCTCATATGTATATACTGTATCCTTCACTATCTATTCTTTACTCTCTATTGCATCTTAGCCGCTCTGTCACTGCTCATCCATATATTTTATACTTATATATTCTCATCCCATTCCTTTACTAGACTGTGTGTATTAGGTTTTGTTGTGGAATTGTTAGATATTAGGTTTTGTTGTAGAATTGTTAGAAATGACCTGTTAGATACTGCTGCACTGTCGGATCTAGATGCATAAGCATTTCGTACACTCGCAATAACATCTGCTAACCATGTGTATGTGACCAATAAAATTTGATTTGATTCTATGTTTGCCCTGACAAGGCATTGTCAACTTTAACATTTTTTTCTTTAAGTAAGATGGCTCTTCAGTCAAACTCCACTTTGGAGAGCCCTAAAGTAAATGGTGAAGATGAGACAGTAGTTATTCTGAGCATAAATACTATCTTCTAAATGGAAAAGGGGTAGACTGCAACTCTTAAAAGTGCACAACAAAACCATTCTGGTCATACTGAGAGAGTGGTATTGAGAGAGTGGTCATTCTGGTCATACTCTTGTATTGAGAGAGTGGTCATTCTGGTCATACTCTTGTATTGAGACAGTGGTCATTCTGGTCATACTCTTGTATTGAGAGTGGTCATTCTTCTACACCTGCATTGCTTGCTGTTTGGGGTTTTAGGCTGGGTTTCTGTACAGCACTTCGAGATATTAGCTGATGTACGAAGGGCTATATAAAATAAACTTGATTTGATTTGATTCTGGTCATACTCTTGTATTGAGAGAGTGGTCATTCTGGTCATACTCCTGTATTGAGAGAGTGGTCATTCTGGTCATACTCTTGTATTGAGAGAGTGGTCATTTTGGTCATACTCTTGTATTGAGACAGTGGTCATTCTGGTCATACTCTTGTATTGAGAGTGGTCATTCTTCTACACCTGCATTGCTTGCTGTTTGGGGTTTTAGGCTGGGTTTCTGTACAGCACTTCGAGATATTAGCTGATGTACGAAGGGCTATATAAAATAAACTTGATTTGATTTGATTCTGGTCATACTCTTGTATTGAGAGAGTGGTCATTCTGGTCATACTCCTGTATTGAGAGAGTGGTCATTCTGGTCATACTCTTGTATTGAGAGAGTGGTCATTTTGGTCATACTCTTGTATTGAGAGAGTGGTCATTGTAGTCATTCTGTGGTCATTTTGCTTACTGTTCTTGCTGACGTCCAGCTCCTTGAGATTGATGAGGTTGGCGATGGCCGCGGGCAGCACTGTGAGGTCGTTGTCTGGCATGCTCAGCCGGTGGAGCATCTGGCAGTTGAACAGTTGCTATGATGGGAGGGAGACAGAGAGAAATTGAGAGAAGGGGGAGAGAGAGAGAGTGATAGAAAGAGAATAAGACAAGTTGATTTCACAGTCAACTTGTCTTAGGAGTCCGGTTTGTAAAGAAAGCTACAGTTCATTCACAGCAAATGCTGACTCAGTCACAAACACTCAGAGAATAATAGACTGACTAAGTGTGGAGGGAACGGGGAAAGCACAGGGCTGCATTGTGGATTGGCTCTGTTCAATCGGCAGATACTCTCACCTTCCATAAACACTAGTGACGCACCGATATGACCTTTTTTGCCGATACCGATATCCAATATTTTCCTTGCAAAAAAAAAACGATACCGACAACCGATATACATTTTTTTTTGCGGCCTGTTAAGCATTCTAGTACAGTTAAATAGCTAACACACACACATGGACGTAGCGGCTTAAGGCACTGCATCTCAGTGCAAGAGGCGTCACTACAGTCCCTGGTTCGAATCCAGGCTGTATCGCATCCGGCTGTGATTGGGAGTCCCATAGGGTGGCGCACAATTGGCCCCGCGTCGTCCGCGCCGTCATTGTAAGTAAGAATTTGTTCTAAACTGACTTGCCTAGTTAAATAAAGGTTACACACACACCACACTGAACAAAAAGTTATTTTGTTGGCATTTACGTATGTCCCCATTACCAGTAAAACATAATCAAAACCTATTTCTTTCACTTACTTGCTGTGCTGTTTCGTTGTTCATTAGTTCAGTCGTTTCATTCTCAACCAGGATTTCTATGGAAGGCCGTCTGGGTCTTTGCATGTCAAAAACCGTAAAATAACACTATTTGACGTGTCAAATAACACAACATAATCTGTTTCAGTAGCTATAGTTAGCTAGCTAACGATCTATGTGAAGCTAGCCACAATAAGGATTAGCCACAATAGTGGACTTTGCGGTTAGCCTTCAAAATAAAAGTATGGCATAATTCTACTATTTGTATTAATCACTGTCAATGACATACTTTTATTTTGAAGGCAAACCGCAAATTCCACTATTGTGCCTAATCCTTATTGTGGCTAGCTTCACAACACATAACTCGGTCCGGTCGAGCATCACTAGCCAAATGAAGGTAGCTGGCTACTTATGACGTTAGCTTTGGGCAACAGGGTTAAGTAGCTGTGTAACTATTTATTTTCATGAACTGAAGTTCAATTTCAATAGGCGAACAAACAAATAATGCTTTATTACCAACGTGGTACTGTATACACATCATTCGTGGCCGGTGTTTGCTTGTCTGCAGACTTTTTTGTACAGCTTTGACAGTACTATAGTACTACAGTACTGTATCTTTTTTGACACGCAAAGACCCAAACGGCGTTCCATAGTATGTATGTCGTGAAGCTATTAGCATCGACACTATTACTGTGTAACTTCGGTAGGGCAACATCTGAAAAATAGTGCACTTGGTAGTGTGTATCGGTGCTCAACCAGTCGGTGAAAGCCAACATCACCCACGACAGAGAAAGGTTGATTGTCAAGGGCAACGAATTCCATTATCTTGGCTTCAATGGATTTCGCCATTGAGTTGTCTCGCTGAAATGTTCTTACTCTTTCAAATGATTGCTCGACTTGTTGACTGCTCGATCCACACAGCAGACATTGTGGGCTAGGTTAGGAATGCTGTGTTGCACGAGTAGCGCAACATTTTATGTGGCGTTATATAGGTATGCACGGTAGCTTTGACATCGGTTTTTAACATCGGCGTTAAACTAGACATCGGCCAATACCGATGTTGGCATTTTTTAGCTAATATCGGCCGATTCCAATATGTTCACCGATATACCGTGCATCCCTAGTAAACACTATAGTCATCCCTTGGTAATGCACTCAATGTTGTTGCTGTGAGCAGCAGGAGGATAAGGCCCAAATTAAATCAGAAGCTGCAACTTGATCAAGACCTATAGCCTTATCCTTATGGACTGATTTCGTTATGTCACTCTACTGAGATACAATGTTTGCCAGGGAGAGCGGTTACTGCAATTTTGACAGGTTCATGTTTATAAACCATTATATAGCTACATAACAAGACCACCTTTCCTTATAACACAGTCATAAACAATGTCAGGGATTTGTGTGGGTAATTCATTATGAACTTATTATGAACGTGTAGGTCTGTTTGTACATCTTGTGTGTGTGTGTGTGTGTGTGTGTGTGTGTGTCTGTCTCTGCTTCTTACTTTGGGCAGCTCCTCAATCTGGTTGGCGTCCAGATAGAGCTCCTCCAGGGTCTTCTCGAAGCTGAAGATCTCCTTAGGCACTGTCTCCAGGCTGCAGTGGGAGTAGTCCAGTGACGTCACCGTCTCCTCCTCCCCCCGCAGGCAGCGGCACGGCACAAGCCGCACAAACAGGTTCCGCTTGCTAGACATCCTCAGGCACTGCAGAGCAAGAGAGGGGGAGGAGAGGAGAGTCGGTGTCAAGACAGGCCAGTAAACTACTGCTGCTTCTTGGTGCTAAAGCTACTACAGGTATCCTCCTAAGCCCGAGAGATAAGTGTCAAAGTTAAGTAATCAAACAGGAAGGGAAGTCAGACTCTGGGTGTTTTCTAAAAGGGAGGGAGATGTGGTCAGCGGCACAACATCAGGTTGGTTTGGGGGTAGGTCGTTGGTTAGAGAGAGTAGATAGGTCAACTTTATTTAAAAAAAATCTTAACAGTTTGTTGTATGGTTCTGCTCACTTCAATAACAGTCCAAGAGGTTTTACCACCAGTTACAAAGAGGATCTAAGGCAGTATACGTTATGATAGCTTGTTTACCACAGTCCTCTTGAATTGCTGGCATAAATTACATTGTGAGCAGTTACATAATCGTTTGTTCTCAGTGTCCATATTGACACGTAAGCAGGATCTGCAATGCATGCTCATTTAGGCTACAACTGTGTTGCATTGACAGTGCCAGAACAAAGGGCCAGCTTTCATCAACACAATGCCCTCAGAGCATTGATTAGTGTGGAAACTCATTACAGATAAATGGGCCTCTTTAAAATCTCTTTAGATTTTACATGTGGGTCCAAAGCATCACTGGATAATGAAAGCAAGCGCTACAACAGTATCACATTACTTCCTATACAGCTACAGAAGCACAGCACAGTAGGGCAGTGGCACTCATTGGCCCAGAGACAAGTCCTATCTGGACAAACAAAGCATACCTCATGGATTTGCCTCCCCGACTCCCCATTATTTTAACTGAGGTATAAACGGTGACAATTAGCTGGCACGTACGCTGTTGCTCATCAGTGCAGTGACAATGTATCTCCACTCAGTGGATGAGGACATTAAGATACACCTATCTAAGACAAAACCTATGAAAAGGTCAGAGGCCTAGTACTGATCCCTGTAGCATCTCATTAAGGTGTAAAAGCTGTCTGACAAGGTATTGATAAACAACAAACATTTGTTCAGTGTTTCTCAAGCTTGTTTAATAGCAGGGAGTGGAGCGCTAGTGTCCTTCCTCCATGAAAGACTGCTTCGTTCTATTGGCCTATCAAAACTAACACTTGAACGCACTAAATTGGTGTCAGCTAACCATCTGAGACACCGCTCAGCATCTTCTCAGGGACCAGTGCTGGTCCGAGGACCTGAGGTTGAGAAACATCTAGAAGGTGAAAGTCGACAGAGCATCAGCTCTTTGAGGCCAGAATACTAAATCTAAATCTCAGCTATTTCTTCCTCCACTAATGGCTTTATTACTGCAATCTCTGCTATTGTGAGAGCCTTGTTATAAAAAGGAGAGAGCAGTTCCCCTTGGAACGCATCCAATGAAACACCACTTTCAAGCAGGCATAGCAAGCAGCCCATTCAGCAGCTCAATAGCGCAGATGGCTGTAGGCCTAATTGTGTTGTAGCAAAGGATGAACACCAACAGCATTGTGATGCGAGTCATCCTCCAGAGAATCCAGTTCCTTGACTATCGTCTTTTGTCATGGAACAACAAAGTCAGCCCAGGTATGAAAGGGCTGATATCGTGTATTGTACTAGGGATACTCGATTGCTCGTCCTTGAGGGACAGAAAACCAGAGGAAACGAATGTGAGGATTGGAAAGAAAGAATGGCTTTTTTTTCTTTTCAAGGCACGCTCTTCACTTGCTTATTTTAAAGGGGCCACATGATTCACAGTAGATATTATGGGTCTGATAAGTCTTTGGACAGAGTTGGCTATGGCTGGGGGCTTTATGGTAGTACAGTATTGCACTATGGAATGTGCTCTGGTTAATGGAGGCCTTGTTCACTGGAGTGTTTAGAGAATATGACTTTCTCCTCCTCCCCTCATCTTCAGCTGGGAACTGCATCGTAGCGCAGACTGTCTGATTCCCAGAGTCTGCGTGTGTGTGTGGTGATGTAGGGCTAGTGCATGGCCATCTCTAAGCTGTAGAGACATGGGTCTGTCAGCTCCCCGCCATGATCTCCTGGATTAGACACTGTATAAGGCTTCCACTGCCACCGCTCCTCACTGGATTATCTACAATCACACTAATGGCCACATAATTCAGGGAGAAAAGTGAGCAGAAAAGAGAGAGAGAAATAAAATGAAAAGTGAGAAAGAAATAAAAAAGATGAGAGAAGGGTGGAGAAACGTAGCCAGTGAGTGAGTGACTGACTGAGTGCAAGTAGGATGCTAGAATGCAAGTTAAAAAATAGAAAATAATAGAGTAGCCTATAATAAGATGGAACGAGAAGGCCGAAGTGAGGGAAAGTAGGCCCGTCTCAAGAGGTCCTCTTCTTATCAGTCTTAACACACACACACGCACACGCACGCACAGACTAGAGGCCGACCGATTATGATTTTTCAACGCCGATACCGATACCGATTATTGGACGACCCAAAAAAACGATACCGATTAAATCGGCCAATTTTTTTTGTTTATTTGTAATAATGACAATTACAACAATACTGAATGAATACTTATTTTAACTTAATATAATACATCAATAAAATCAAATTAGCCTCAAATAAATAATGAAACATGTTCAATTTGGTTTAAATAATGCAAAAACAAAGTGTTGGAGAAGAAAGTAAAAGTGCAATATGTGCCATGTAAGAAAGCTAACGTTTAAGTTCCTTGCTCAGAACATGAGAACATATGAAAGCTGGTGGTTCCTTTTAACATGAGTCTTCAATATTCCCAGGTAAGAAGTTTTAGGTTGTAGTTATTATAGGAATTATAGGACTATTTCTCTCTATACGATTTGTATTTCATATACCTTTGATGTTCTTATAGGCAGTTTAGTATTGCCAGTGTAACAGTATAGCTTCCGTCCCTCTCCTCGCTCCTACCTGGGCTCGAACCAGGAACACATCGACAATAGCCACCCTCGAAGCAGCGTTACCCATGCAGAGCAAGGGGAACAACTACTCCAAGTCTCAGAGCAAGTGACGTTTGAAACGCTATTAGCGCGCACCTCGCTAACTAGCTAGCCACTTCACATCGGTTACACCAGCCTAATCTCGGGAGTTGATAGGCTTGAAGTCATAAACAGCGCAATGCTTGAAGCACAGCGACGAGCTGCTGGCAAAACGCACTAAAATGCTGTTTGAATGAATGCTTACGAGCCTGCTGGTACCTACCATCGCTCAGTCAGACTGCTCTATCAAATCATAGACTTAATTATAACATAATAACACAGAAATACGAGCCTTAGGTCATTAATATGGTCGAATCCGGAAACTATCATCTCGAAAACAAAACGTTTATTCTTTCAGTGAAATACGGAACCATTCCGTATTTAATCTAACGGGTAGCATCCATAAGTCTAAATATTCCTGTTACATTGCACAACCTTCAATGTTATGTCATAATTACGTAAAATTCTGGCAAATTAGTTCGCAACGAGCCAGGCGGCCCAAACTGTTGCATATACCCTGACTCTGCGTGCAATGAACGCAAGAGAAGTGACACAATTTCACCTGGTTAATATTGCCTGCTAAACTGGATTTCTTTTAGCTAAATATGCAGGTTTAAAAATATATACTTCTGTCTATTGATTTTAAGAAAGGGATTGATGTTTATGGTTAGGTACAGTCATGCAACGATTGTGCTTTTTTCGCAAATGCGCTTTTGTTAAATCATCCCCCGTTTGGCGAAGTTGGCTGTCTTTGTTAGGAAGAAATAGTCTTCACACAGTTCGCAACGAGCCAGGCGGCTCAAACTGCTACATATACCCTGACTCTGTTGCAAGAGAAGTGACACAATTTTCCTAGTTAAAATAAATTCATGTTAGCAGGCAATATTAACTAAATATGCAGCGTTGGACTAGTTAACTGTAAGGTTGCAAGATTGAATCCCCGAGCTGACATGGTAAAAATCTGTTATTCTGCCCCTGAACAAGGCAGTTAACCCACCGTTCCTAGGCCGTCATTGAAAATAAGAGTGTGTTCTTAACTGACTTGCCTAGTTAAATAAAGGTGTAAAAAAAAATATAATGTTTTTAATCGGCCAAATCGGTGTCCAAAAATACCGATTTCCGATTGTTATGAAAACTTGAAATCGGCCCTAATTAATCGGCCATTCCGATTAATTGGTCGACCTCTAGCACACACGCTAGCACACACGCTGTAACGGTTTTCATTGTCTGAAGAAGAGTAGTCGGACCAAAGCGCAGCGTGGTTAGTGTTCATGCTTTTTTATTAGAACAGAACACTATAACAAAATAACAAGAGAATAAATGAAACCGAAACAGTCCTGTAAGGTGCAAAACACTAAACAGAAAATAACTACCCACAAAAACCATGTGGGAAAAAGCTACCTAAGTATGGTTCTCAATCAGAGACAACGATAGACAGCTGCCTCTGATTGAGAACCACACCCGGCCAAACACAAAGAAATACAAAACATAGAAAATGAACATAGAATGCCCACCCAAATCACACCCTGACCAAACCAAAATAGAGACATAAAAAGCTCTCTAAGGTCAGGGCGTGACACACGCACACACGCACACTTGGCTGGGCCACCGATGTCTGTCAACATGGAGGGCTAAACAGAGTGAAGTTAGTGGCTTGGAGTAAAGAGGTCGCAGCCTTACATAACAATCAGATAACAAATATTTCCGGGGTTTCCGAGGAACCCATGTACCAGTCGGTACTGCCCAGAGACTCATCACCATACTTCCTTCTACCCGCTCTCGCTTCTCTCCCTCTCTCTGACCTACTGTTACTGAAAACTACCCGTATCATCATTTACCAAGGGGTTTTTCCAGATAAACTGGCCTGTCAGGACCCAATTATTGGCAGACTGAGGATTATTTACTATTAACATTTCAGCCATTAACAGCTGTAGTGTGCACACACACACACGCACTCACCTGAGTAATCAGGTATATAAGAGGGGAGGTGTGTGTGTGTTAGTGATGGGAGAAAATAATCTATACACTTACACGTCATTTGACGATATACAGTGGCTTGCGGAAGTATTCACCCCCTTGGCATTTTTCCTATTTTGTTGCCTTACAACCTGGAATTATTTTTTTTTGGGGGGGGTTGTATCATTTGATTTACACAACATGCATACCACTTTGAAGATGCAAAATATGTTTCATTGTAAAACAAACAAGAAATAAGAAAACAAACTGATAACTTGAGTGTGCATAACTATTCACCTCCCCAAAGTCAATACTTTGTAGAGCCACCTTTTGTAGCAATTACAGCTGCAAGTCTCTTAGCGTATGTCTGCATAAGCTTGACAAATCTAGCCAATGGGATTTTTGCCCATTCTTCAAGGCAAAACTGCTCCAGCTCCTTCACGTTGGATGGGTTACGCTGGTGTACAGCAATCTTTAAGTCATACCACAGAGTCTCAATTGGATTGAGGTCTGGGATTTAACTAGGCCATTCCAAGACATTTAAATGCTTCCCCTTAAACCACTTGAGTGTTGCTTTAGCAGTATGCTTCAGGTCATTGTCCTGCTGGAAGGTGAACCTCCCTCCCAGTCTCAAATCTCTGGAAGACTGAAACAGGTTTCCCTCAAGAATGTCCCTGTATTTAGTGCCATCCATCATTCCTTCAATTCTGACCAGTTTCCCAGTCCCTGCCGATTAAAAACATCCCCACAGCATGATGCTGCCACCACCATGCTTCACTGTGGGGATGGTGTTCTCGGAGTGATGAGAGGTGTTGGGTTTGCGCCAGACATAGTATTTTCATTGATGGCAAAAAGCTCAATTTTGGTCTCATCTGACCAGAGTACTTTCTTCCATATGTTTGGGGAGTCTCCCACATGCCTTTTGGCGAACACCAAACGTGTTTGCTTATTATTTTATTCATACAATGGCTTTTTTCTGGCCACTCTTCCGTAAAGCCCAGCTCTGTGGAGTGTACGGCTTAAAGTGGTCCTATGGACAGATACTCCAATCTCCGCTTTGGAGCTTTGCAGCTCCTCCAGGGTTATCTTTGGTCTCTTTGTTGCCTCTCTGATTAATGCCCTCCTTGCCTGGGCTGTGAGTTTTGGTGGACGGCCCTCCCAGGCAGGTTTGTTCTGGTGCCAAATTCTTTCAATTTTTTAACAATGGATTTAATGGTGCTCCGTGGGATTTTCAAAGTTTCAGTTTTTTTTTTACCCAACCCTGATCTGTACTTCTCCACAACTTTATCCCTGACCTGTTTGGAGAGCTCCTTGGTCTTCGTGGTGCCATTTGCTTGGTGGTGCCCCTTGCTTAGTGGTGTTGCAGACCCTGGGGCCTTTCAGAACAGGTGTACATATACTGAGATCATGTGACAGATCATGTGACACTTAGATTGCACACAGGTGGACTTTATTTAACTAATTATGTGACTTCTGAAGGTAAGGTTGCACCAGATCTTATTTAGGGGCTTCATAGCAAAGAGGGTGAATACATACAGTTGAAGTCGGAAGTTTGCATACACCTTAGCCAAATACATTTAAACTGGTTTTTCACAATTCCTGACATTTAATCAGAGTAAATATTCCCTGTCTTAGGTCAGTTAGGATCACCACTTTATTTTAAGAATGTGAAATGTCAGAATAATAGTAGAGAGAATGATTTATGTCAGCTTTTATTTATTTCATCACATTCCCAGTGGGTCAGAAGTTTACAGACACTCAATTCGTATTTGGTAGCATTGCCTTTAAATGGTTTTACTTGGGTCAAACGTTTTGGGTAGCCTTCCACAAGCTTCCCACAATACGTCGGGTGAATTTTGGCCCATTCCTCCTGACAGAGCTGGTGTAACTGAGTCAGATTTGTAGGCCTCCTTGCTCGCACACGCTTTTTCAGTTCTGCCCACAAATGTTCTATGGGATTGAGGTCTTTGTGATGGCCACTCCAATAGCTTGACTTTATTGCCCTTTTTGCCACAACTTTGGAATTTTTCTTGGGGTCATTGTCCATTTGGAAGACACATTTGCGACCAACTTCCTGAATAATGTCTTGAGATGTTGCTTCAATATAAGCTTGCAAGCGTCCTTCTTTTTCCTCCAAACATAATGATTGCCATTATGGCCAAACAGTTATATTTTTGTTTCATCAGACCAGAGGACATTTCTCCAAAAAGTACAATCTTTGTCCCCATGTGCAGTTGCAAAACGTAGTCTGGCTTTTTTATGGCGGTTTTGGAGCAGTGGCTTCTTCCTTGCTGAGCGGCCTTTCAGGTTATGTCGATATAGGACTCGTTTTACTGTGGATATAGATACTTTTGTACCTGTTTCCTCCAGCATCTTCACAAGGTCCTTTGCTGTTGTTCTGGGATTGATTTGCACTTTTCGCATCAAGGTACGTTCATCTGGTACCTTCAGGCGTTTGGAAATTGCTCCCAAGGATGAGCCAGACTTGTGGAGGTCTACAATTTGTTTTCTGAGGTCTTGGCTGATTTCTTTTGATTTTCCAATGATGTCAAGCAAAGAGGCACTGAGTTTGAAGGTAGGCCTTGAAATACATCCACAGGTACACCTCCAATTGACTCAAATTATGTCAATTAGCCTATCAGAAGCTTCTAAAGGCATGCATTTCCCAAGCTGATTAAAGACAGTCAATTTAGTGTATGTAAACTTCTGACCCACTGGAACTGTGATACAGTGAATTATAAGTGAAATAATCTGTCTGTAAACAGTTGTTGGAAAAATGACTTGTGTCATGCACAAAGTAGATGTCCTAACCAACATCGAATCACAATAAAATCATAGTTTCGAATCGCAATACATATAGAATTATGAGAATGGCAATAAATATCGTATCGGCACCTAAGTATCATGATATTATCGTATATTGAGGTCCCTGGCAATGCCCAAAGATGCCAAGAGATGAGTTTGGATTGGTCACCACATTTTGAGCTGGTCAGTATATCTAGGTAATCCTGTCTAACGCTGCTTTTTTTAATGTAAAAATGTTGCTCTCCACTTTCTGGAGGACTGAGTTCTGAAATCAGTGGAATTCGAGTACGATAGCTAAGGAGATGGAGAAAACACCTGTCTCCGGATCTCCAAACTAAGGGCAACCATGGCATCTGACAGGAGACGCATCCATCCATAATGTATATGGGTAAGATAGCTACATTTTCAGATCTAGCTACATTTTCAGATATTACAAATTTCTAATTTTGACAGAAAGTGGTTTCATTTCAAGTTAAAGTGTACTGTTAGGTAGCTAATGTTAACTGGCTGGCTCGCTAGCTAATGTTACGTTTATGAACGTATTATTCGTATCTCAGGGCCATTTGCTTGGCTAGTTATAGCCTAATGTTAGCTAGCTAACGTTGGACCTGGTTGGTTAGCTACCTGCAGATTCATGCAGGGTAGTAATGTCATGAGTTGGGATTATGGTTCGTTGTTTAGCTAGCTAGCTAAATTCAGTCTGGTCATCTACTCCGATTTCAGAGCACTCTCGTCTGAGTGTGCCAGAGTGCAGAATAACGGATTAATTTACAAACGCTCAACACCCGTTGAATATGGCCGGTGTCAGTAAACGTCGGCAAAAAAACATGCATTAATGCAAGCTTCAACGGAAAGTATGCACAAAAATGTGATGCATGCGGGTAATAAATTACGCAACATTTCTTGAAATAAATGGCGGCCATTATTTGAGTTGAAGGGAGAGAAGATGCACTCCAACTTCGAAATAAAATGTTGCCTATTCACGTCTCAAATGTTGCCCGACTACAATATTTTATCTTGATACTGTATGTTAATAAATGCATGCAGTGTTCCTTTTGGCATGTTTACCAGCCTACAATACCCACTGTAGTGTGCCTAGATCGCAAGCCCATAGTAAGTAAATTGGAAGAATTGTCATCTATCTTGCATAACATTGTTTTAGGTCATTTTGCCTGTTTACCTACCTAGCTGGCTAGCTAGATTATTAAGATTCACATAGCTGAAAATTATAAGGTAAAATGTTTGCTTTGTGTATATCTTGTTTAGTCTCTATTGTTGCCATTGTCCTGGCTGGGTGAAGGTTCAGTGAATAGGGAGGTGCAACATGAGGTAATACAGTAGGGGGAGCGCGAGTGCTTGTCAAATGTAATGTTTTATCCATTCTCTACACTCTCGTCCTCACATGAAAGTACTGTAGAGAACGTCCTTGAAGAATGCAATCGGAGCATGACTGTGGAGTACAGTAGGATGCATATTGAGAAATATACCAGATCTCAACCCAATTGAACACTTGAGAACACCGAGACAGCATTTTCCACCACCATCAACAAAACACCAAATTATGGAATTTCTTGTGGAAGAATGGTGTCGCATCACCTCCAGTCACCTATGCCAAGGTACATTGAAGCTGTTCTGGCTTGTGGTGGCCCAACACCCTATTAAGACACTTTATGTTGGTGTGTATTTCAGCAGTTAAATGTAGCAAGGTGAGATGCAGGAGGAAAGAGCATGGGAGGGTATCTCCCACTGTAGTACTGTAGTGCTATCGGACAGACATCCAGGGTCCTAGAGTCAATGGTCTGGACAGAGAGGGCAGGGTGATAAAGACAGCAGGAGGGGCTGCAGCTGGAACCTGGGCAGATTGAGCTTCCTGTTTGTTCTGCAGATCATGGCCAGGCATTCACCTCCTTATCTTTCATAATGTTGTTGTGTGTGTGTCACGCGCACTCCGGGCGCATGCAGTCTTCCAACAGTCTCTGCCGGCAAACTGGGACTTGCTGATCAGTACCAGATCTTCAGTTTCTTGGCAATTTCTCGCATGGAACAGCCTTCATTTCTCAGAACACGAATAGCCTGACGAGTTTCAGAAGAAAGTGCTTTGTTCCTGGCCATTTTGAGCCTGTAATTGAACCCACAAATGCTGATGCTCCAGATACTCAACTAGTCTAAAGAAGGGCAGTTTTATTACTTCTTTCATCAGCACGGCACTTTTCAGCTGTGCTAACATAATTGCAAAAAGGTTTTCTAATGATCAATTAGCCTTTTAAAATGATAAACTTGGATTAGCTAACACAACGTGCCATTGGAACACAGTGAGTGGTGGTGAGTGATGGTTGCTGATAATGGGCCTCTGTACGCCTATATAGATATTCCATAGAAAATCTGCCGTTTCCAGCTACAATAGTCATTTACAACATTAACAATGTCTATACTGTATTTCTGATCACTTTGATGTTATTTTAAATGGACAAAAAATGTACTTTTCTTTCAAAAACAAGAACATTTCTAAGTGACCCCAAACTTTTGAACGGTAGTGTACATCTAGCTGTTTTTCCTAATCTTGAAGCGTGGATTCCGATTGGTCAGACCAGCTTTGAATAGTCCTTAGCACGGGTACTTCCTATTTGAGTTTCTGCCTATAGGAAGGGAGGAGCAAAATGGAGTTGTGATCAGATTTGTTGAAGGGAGGGCGGGGGAGGGCCTTGTAGGCATCCCGGAAGTTGGAGTAGCAGTGGTTGAGTGTTTAAGCAGCGCAAGCACTACAGTCAATGTGTTGATAGAACTTTGGTATCGTTATCCTCAAATTTGCTTTGTTAACATCCCCAGCAACAATAAATAAGGCCTCGGGATATGTGGTTTCAGGTTTGCATAAAGTCCAGTGAAGTTATTTGAAGGCCGTCGTGGTATTGGCTTGAGGGCGAATATACACGGATGAGACTACAACTTTAGGTTACGACCGTAACCCCGGTTCTCTGATAGTACGAGTGAGGTATTTCACTTATGGGATATGCCCTCAGCGTATTCGTCAGAACCTTTTATTACACTACGCTAACCATGATTGGCTGAACGTTGAGACGTGTGTGTCAACGTCCCTATAAAGGACCCTATAAAGGTCACGCAGCGTTTCTGAGTCATTCAAAAAAAAGCAACACCTCTTCCTCGCTCATGTAAGGAGGATGGTCTGGTGAAATAGCACACTCATACTATCAGAGAACCGGGGTTATGTTCGTAACCTAAAGTTCTCTTTCAAGCATTTGTTTCGGTAGTTCACTTACGGGATATACTGACTCCCGTATTGCCGGACAAGCTTATCCCGACGACCGACCGCCCTGTGCGATATATCACACAAATTGACTTTGCCCCTCAGAAGATCCTACACGTAAAACAGTATGTGCCTGGGTCGGTGCAGTGACATTGAGCCTATAAAGCTTTGCAAATGTTTGAGGTGAAGCCAAACTCGCTGCTGAGAAAATATCTTGGATAGATATGCCCTTAAATAAAGCCCAGGACATAGCCATTCCTCTAGTAGAATGAGCCCATAGGCCAGCAGGAGACTAGACCCTTACTTGTGTAGGCCAAAGCGATCCGGTGGGAAAGGCGTTGTTTGGTGAGCGCATTACATGTGTGAGGTTTCACCCAGGAAACAAACAACTGATCACATTTTCTAAATCTCGTAGTCCATCCGTTGATGTTCCGGAGAGGAAAACGGTGGGGGATAAAAAGCTACCAGATCAAGGGGAAGACATTGATGTGTTAATAATCTTAGTGCTAAAGGTGGGATTAGGCCACAATGATACCCTATTGTTTCCGGGTGCAAATTGTACACATGACGAGTGCACTGAGTGCGTGACTGTCACTTACACGCTTGGCGGAGGCCAATACTAGTATTAGCGCGATCTTATATGAAAGCATCTTCAGTTCCACCTGATCCAGAGGCTCAAAAGGCTATTGGCACAGAGCATCCCATGACGGGGCAAGCTGTTTAGACACCAGACACAAACGATGTGCACCCTTCATAAAACAGGCAACAAGGGGGTGTTGCCACACTGTTGCGCTCCTGAAACCCACATGATAACCCACATGACAACCCACATCAAATAGCTGCTAGATATACCTTAATAGTAGAAAAAGCCTTTCCCTTTTCTAATAATTCCTGAAGAAACAACAGGATTACCGGGACAGAGAACTGAAATGGCACTGTCTGTGATTTAGAGCACCATTCCTCAAACACGCACCATTTACAATTATAAAGGGACCTGGTGGAGGAGGCTCTAGCACTCTGAATAGTCTAAATGACATGTTGGGGAAGCACGGCAGTGTTCAAGTTGAACCATACAAAGGCCAGGCTCAGAGTGCCAACCGTTCCGGGTGAGGATGGAAAAATCTCCCCTCGCGCCTGGCACAGTAGGTCCCGACATAGGGGCAGGGGCCACGGATTACCGCATAGTAGTTGAGTGATCTGCGCTAGCCAGTGTTTCTCTGGCCAATGTGGTGCTATTAGTATGAGAGATAGACCCTTCTCCCGTACCCGCGTAAAGAAAGATCCACTGCTGGCATGCCGAAGTGCATCCAAACTTGATTGGCTACCTCTGGTTGGAGTTTCCACTCTCTGTATATAGAGGGTTCCCCCTGGAAAGTAAATCTGCCCCCAGATTCAGGACTCCCGGTCCATGAGTAGCTCTCAGTGACTGGAGATGCACACTGCTCCACATAATCAGTCTATGTGCCAGTGTGTGTGTAAGTGAGAGGATTGCAGTCCCCCTTGTCTGTTTATGTAAGCCACAACAGTGGTATTGTCTGTTCTGGCTAGAACATGACGACAATCCATAAATTGGAGGAACGACTTTAATGCTAGGGACACTGCAAGGAGTTCCAGGTAGTTTATGTGAGTAGAATGGAGATGGGGGTCCCCCACACCCCGTTGACTGTTCTGCCCTCGAGAGTCGCATGCCAACCCGAGAGAGAGATGCGTCCATCGTGATGATTTTTCTGGATAAACAGTGCCCATCTGGGCACCCTATGACAGAAACGTCCGGTGTCTCCAGGAGTGCAGTGCTACCATGCAGTATATGGAGATCTGTACACGGTGATGTTTGTGACGTATCGGGCTCAGACCTAGAGAAGAGACACAGCGTTGAAACCCCATCATATTCAAACGTCCTAATGGGATGACTACTAAAGCCGATGCCAACAAACCCAGCAGCCTCAGGCATGTTTTGAAAGAGACCAGGTTCCCTCTGCGAAACAATGCTAGGCAATCTTGGAATGTTCTTATACAGTTGAAGTCTGAAGTTTATAGTCATTAAAACTCGTTTTTCAACCACTCCACAAATTTCTTGTTAACAAACTATAGTTTTGGCAAGTTGGTTAGGACGTCATTTTGCCTTCAATTGTTTACAAACAGATTATTTCACTGTATCATAATTCCAGTGGGTCACAAGTTTACATACACTCAATTTACTGTGCCTTTAAACAGCTTGGAAAATTGCAGAAAATTATGTCATGGTTTTAGAAGCTTCTGATAGGTTAATTGACATAATTTGAGTCAATTGGAGGTGTACCTGTAGATGTATTTCAAGGCCTACCTTCAAACTCAGTGCTTCTTCGCTTGACATCATGGGAAAATCAAAAGAAATCAGCCAAGACCTTGTAGACCTCCACAAGTCTGGTTCATCCTTGGGAGCAATTTACAAATGCCTGAAAGTACCACGTTCATCTGTACAAACAATAGTACGCACAAGTATAAACACAATGGGACCACGCAGCCGTCATACCGCTCAGGAAGGAGACGTGTTCTGTCTCCTAGAGATGAACGTACCTTGGTGCGAAAAGTGCAAATCAATCCCAGAACAACAGTAAAGGACCTTGTGAAGATGCTGGAGGAAACAGGTACAAAAGTATCTATATCCACAGTAAAACGAGTCCTATATCGACATAACCTGAAAGGCCGCTCAGCAAGGAAGAAGCCACTGCTCCAAAACCGCCATAAAAAAGCCAGACTATGGTTTGCAACTGCACATGAGGACGAAGATCGTACTTTTTTGAGAAATGTCCTCTGGTCTGATGAAACAAAAATAGAACTATTTGGCCATAATGACAATCATCATGTTTGGGGGAAAAAGAGGGAAGCTTGCAAGCCGAAGAACACCATCCCAACCGTGAAGCACGGGGGTGGCAGCGTCATGTTGCGGGGGTGCTTTGCTGCAGGAGGGACTGGTGCACTTCACAAAATAGATGGCATCATGAGGTAGAAAATTATGTGGATATATTGAAGCAACATCTCAAGACATCAGTCAGGAAGTTAAAGCTTGGTCTTCTTAATGGGTCTTCCAAATGGACAATGACCCCAAGCAAAATTCCAAAGTTGTGGCAAAATGGCTTAAGGGCAATAAAGTCAAGCTATTGGAGTGGCCATCACAAAGCCCTGACCTCAATCCCATAGAGCATTTGTGGGCAGAACTGAAAAAGCGTGTGCGAGCAAGGAGGCCTACAAACCTGACTCAGTTACACCAGCTCTGTCAGGAGGAATGGGCCAAAATTCAACCAACGTATTGTGGGAAGCTTGTGGAAGGCTACCCAAAACATTTGACCCAAGTAAAACCATTTAAAGGCAATGCTACCAAATACGAATTGAGTGTCTGTAAACTTCTGACCCACTGGGAATGTGATGAAATAAATAAAAGCTGACATAAATCATTCTCTCTACTATTATTCTGACATTTCACATTCTTAAAATAAAGTGGTGATCCTAACTGACCTAAGACAGGGAATACTTACTCGGATTAAATGTCAGGAATTGTGAAAAACTGAGTTTAAATGTATTTGGCTAAGGTGGTTGTAAACTTCCGACTTCAACTGTATATCCAACGCCTCTGGTGAGCCATCTGGGACACCGAACCCCATGTTAGGGTCCTGTTGACTCAGGCGTGCTAGCCTGCGATGGAGGCTCTTCACAGTGAAGAGGGCACAGTGTGGACAGGAGCCAGGGGAGGCTAAGGCTTCCTTGGCATGTTGCAGCCCATGGCAAGCGGGAGATGCTTATGTTGCAATAGCTTGGATGCTATGTTTTTAGCTGTCAGAAAATAACTAGCGTGGTAGGCTAGTACGATAGCTAGCGATTAGTAGGTTATCTCTGACTGTGGCACTCGGTGTGATGGCCGGATATCATTTCCGAAACAACAGACAGTTTGGTGTAGCTAGTAAAAAACTTTTCTTGTTGAAGTAAAACCACAAAAGCTAGCTAGCGTGGTGGCTAGCTTGCTAACAACTAGTCACTGTTTGGGTACAGCTAACTTGGTCGTGAACGAGATAGCCGTGTCACAGCTGTACTCATTCCTCCCTCTAATAATTTTCCACCGCACAGTCCAGAGAATAGCGCCCGGCGAGCGAGTTGTAAGCTCATGCCTGTGGACAGTTTAGCTAGTTCTATAAAATGCAATCGTGTCGAGGTAAGCTTTCTGATGAAAAGCGAGAAGAGATTAGAATGACTCAGAGATGCTGCGTTGGACCTATTATAAGGTAGGACGACACCCTTCCCCAACGCACACGTCTCAACCAATCATGGCAGGTGTAGTGTAATAAAGGCTCCTGATGAATACGCTGGGGGCGTACCACATAAGTGAAATACCAGAACGAATACTTGAAAGAGAACTGAAGAGAATTCTCTTATGAAGTAGTACGGTCGGCATTTGATTGTGAGGTATTCTAGGTCGGGTGAACTAAAGGACTTGAGTTCCTGTATGTTATCACAATCACACCATGAGTAGTTAAATCATGAAACGTACAGCCTCGCCCTTCTTCTTCCCGGAGAGATATTTATTCCTGTCCATGCGATGAACTGAGAACCCAACTGGCTGTACGGACTCAGACAGTATATCCCGAGAGAGCCATGTTTCTGTGAAACAGAGTATGTTACAATCCCTGATGTCTCTCTGGAAGGAAATACTCGTCCTGAGCTCGTCACCTTTAGTTTCCAGAGACTGAACATTAGCGAGTAATATACTCGAAAGCGGTGGGTTGTGCGCGCCTCCTGAGTCAGACTAGAAGTCCACTGCGGATACCTCTTCTCTGCCGCTAATGTTTTGGATCAGCCTCTGGAATCAGTTCAATTGTCCTGGGGGGGGTATGAACAAAGGATCCAATTCAGGAAAGTTGTAATCCTGGTAATGCTGGTGAGTTACCGCCACTCTGATATCCAAAAGTTCTTTCCGGCTGTATATAATAACACAAAATAATTCTGGACTAATAATGTAAAAAAATATATATATTGCAAAGTTGCCTAGGAACTAGAAGCACGGCTGCCCTATCTGTTGGCGCCATCTTGTATACCTCATAATAAGCTGTAGACCATGATCTACTATTTACCAATTTAGTTTTCATCTATATTTTTCGTAGAGAAACAAGAAAATGCTCATACAAAGGAGGCGCTCCTTGTGGCCGGTGATTTTAATGCAGGGAAACTGAACTCCGCCTTACCTCATTCCTACCAGCATGTCACCAGTGCAACTAGAGGCGAAAAAAAACTCTAGATCGCCTTTACTCCACACACAAAGCTAACCCTCCATTTGGCAAATCTGACCATAAATCTATCCTCCCGATTCCTGCTTACAAGCAGAAACTCAAACAGGAAGTACCAGTACCGTGCTCAATACGGAAGTGGTCCGATGAAGCGGATGCTAAGCTACGGGACTGTTTTTTTTATAGCACAGACTGGAATATGTTCTGGGATTCTTCCGATGGCATTGTGAAGTCACCAGCTTCATTAATAAGTGCATCAACGGCGTTGTCCCCACAGTGACTGTACGTACATATCCTAACCAAAAGCCATGGATTACAGGCAACATCCACGCTAAGCACAACAACACCTCTTCCCCCTCAGGAGGCTGAAAACATTTGGCATGGGCCCACAGATCCTCAAAAAGTTCTACAGCTGCACCATTGAAAGCATCTTGACTGGCTGCATCACCGCTTGTTTTAGCAACTGCTTGGCATCCAGCCGCAAGGCGCTACAAACGGTAGTGCGTACGGCCCAGTACATCACTGGGGCCGAACTCCTTGCCACCCAGGACCTCTATACCAGGCGGTATCAGCGGAAGGCCTTAAAAACTGTCAAAGACTCCAGCCACCAAATTCATAGACACCCTCTGCTACCGCACGGCAAGCGATACCGATGCACCAAGTCTGGAACCAGCAGGACCCTGTACAGCTTCTACCCCCAAGCCATAAAACTGCTAAATAGTTCAATCGTTAACGAAATAGCTACCTGGACTATCTGCATTGACCCTTTTACTCATCCCATATGCTGCTGCTACTGTTTATTATCTGTCACTTTATTCCTAGTTATCTGTACATATCTACCTCAATTACCTCGTACCCCTGCACATTGACTCGGTAGCAAAGTTAACGCAACTCACTGTATATTTATTATTACATGTTTTACTTTTCTATTTCTCTATATTCTCTCTCTGCATTGTTGGGATGGGCCCCTAAGTAAACATTTCACTGTTAGTCCACATCTGCTGTTTACGAAGCATGTGACAAATGCAATTTGATTTGATCTAGTGCTCCGTCTGTCCCCTCTCCCCAGACCCTTACAACCTAACCCTAGGGGGAGCTAGAGACTGGGTGTCCCTGGCTGTTCCCCAAATGGCACCCTATTCCTTTTATAGTGCACTACTTTTGACCAGGAAATAGGGTGCTATTTGAGAGTCATCTCAAGTAGTATGTGTACGTGTGTGTGTGTGGGGAGCGGAAATGTGAGGTCTTATGTGACAGTATAGTATTATTTATAGCAGGCAGTAGTACTCATCTGATTAATATGCTGGAATGTGATTAGCCTATAAATCTTACAGTCTTATGAAAGGAGCTTTTTTATCCTGATACTGTAGGCTGCTGCAGTAATGCTGCCTGCCTGCTGGGTCAATGTCGAAACTCGGCACCCAGAGAATTAGGCCCAAAGAAAAGGGAGAGAAAAAGGAACAAGCGGAGGAAAAAATGGGAGGAGAAAAAGCTAGAAAACATCCTGCAGAAGGAGGAGGGCTGCTGGATAATAATGGAGTCATCTCCATCTGGCACGTGTGAAGGAACAGCAGTGTGACATTGGCTAGAAGGCCTGGCTGCCCTGTGGATTCATGGTTTGACTGCAGACAATGCAGTCTTCTTGACACTTGTTCACAGACACTATAGTACATGTTCATTGAAACGTCTGCCATGCCAAACAATTCTTTAGAAGATGGCCAAAGTAAAAACAGACTAGCAGCCATTTTAAAGCAAAGCTGAATGAAATCAAAATGAGGCTAATGTTAGGTGACATTAGATCTGGCCTACTTGTTCAGGTTGTGATCTCGTCATCTAGATGATTAACTTGAGGAAGGCATGTGTCAAGACGGTCATGCGATGTGATGTGGTGAAAAGGTTGAGGTGGCTCTTGTGTGAAGAGCTCTGGAAAACAAGTGTGTGTTTTCAGGTGTGTTACCTCTATGCTACTAATGATGGAGGTGTGTGTTTTCAGGTGTGTTACCTCTATGTTACTAATGATGGAGGTGTATGTTTTCAGGTGTGTTACCTCTATGTTACTAATGATGGAGGTGTGTGTTTTCAGGTGTGTTACCTCTATGCTACTAATGATGGAGGTGTGTGTGTTACCTCTATGTTACTAATGATGGAGGTGTGTGTTTTCAGGTGTGTTACCTCTATGTTACTAATGATGGAGGTGTGTGTTTTCAGGTGTGTTACCTCTATGCTACTAATGATGGAGGTGTGTGTTTTCAGGTGTGTTACCTCTATGTTACTAATGATGGAGGTGTGTGTTTTTCACTGAACCCTGATGTGTGTTACCTTTGCACCGGAATTCACCGCCAGTGGGCTCAGCGGGAGAGGTGCAGTCAGCTCCTAAATAATTCAAGGGAGGATACTCGGTTGGAGGCCCACACACCAATGTACACACATGGATATAACCTAGGCTAGTTTGAGCTTTGGGGGTACAAGCCGGATTGAAAGGCTTCAGGTTAATGTTGCATTATGGTGGCTGAGGCGATTTCCCTCCATTGCAACGTACAGCGCTTTGAGCATTGGAATCAAATCCGTATTAGTGGGCATCCGCAGCCTAGAAAAAAGACTGACAGGTTGTTAGTCAACAAGTCGGATTCATGCAGTGTTTACATTGAATACTTTTTTTGTACAGTGTATACCATGTGTATCCTGTACATAAGACTAATAACACTTGGTAGGGCTACTACCACAAACACACACAGTACACATGCATCTCCAGTTCTTCCTCAGCTTACCACTCTGGCTAAGAACACAACCGCACTCAAGTCTCCACCGAGGCACTTGAAGACGTGGGAATCCACTAGAAAGGTTCCAGAGTAGAGAAAATGGAAATTAATTTAAATGGAAAAGTGGAAAGATGACACTGTTGTAAGTATTTGTGGCAGGGGCATGGGCCTAGCGGAACCGGCTCTTCCAGTTTCCAGACCCTTCAGGTTTTGGTTCTCACCAGTGTCCTCGATTCTCTGCGGTCTTACGTGACCGGGGGAAAACAAAACCATGATTGTTTTCCTTTGAATTGCTGGTAAAATGAGGCTAAGTAATCTGATCTGGTTGACAAACACAAAGTACATTCGATTTACAACATCTTCCTCTACCTCTACCTTCCACATACACTAACCTGCCCACACCAGGCTGGATAGGAGACTAGAATATCTCTATCTCCCTCTCACACACTCGGACGCTTGACACACACGCATGCTGTAAAGATCCCTTTACGATTGGGTTTTCCATTTGAAGGTTTTCCCTAAAACCATGTCATGTTTCTGTCAATGGCGCAACATTTTCATACATCTCTTTCGTTCGTTCGCTCTCTCCCCTTCCTACTTTCGTCCTCCTCCCACCCAGTCTCTCATGCGTGTTTCTCTTTGTCTAAACAGAACATCTATTGCAGGTCTGTTATGTGTTTTCATTTTTTGCCATGGAACATTTTTGGGGATACTGGTATTGTCCGGCCATCCTATATGGCCCAACTAACAGCCACCCTCATAACACTATTTAGCCTAGCTTACAAGATAAGATTTCCAATACTGCCTAAATTGACCTGGGTACGGCTTCATTTCAATTTCCTTTGAGATGCTTTTCATAATTACTCTGAATAATAATTCCCACTAGGTTATTGCCCCCAGGCAGAGGAATGCAGCCTTATAGAGTTCACCTCATTGGCCCAGGTTCTCAAAACGTATGGGGTCGCCGGGATGTCACAGCAGCCCACAGACCGATGATGATACACAGGCACAGGATCGGTCAATCAAACGTGAAGACTTCATGAATCAGGCTGGTTGACTAAGAGCCTGTCAATCTTTTTTTGTAGGCTGTGAATGCCCACTGTGTGTGGGTCCTTTCTGACTTACTACTAGCAGTAACATAGAGCTGGGCAGTACGGACAAAAGTCCATATCACGATAAATTAACTGAATTATCATTATAACGCTAAATTGAATGATACGTTTATAATATTAAAGGGGGGGTTACCCCTTGTGATTTTCTAAAACTAGTTAGCATCATACTGATTATTTCCATGTCCCCGAAAACTTGCATAAACATAGTGACTATAATGTAAGGCGACATGGTCAAAATATCGTATCACAATATTTAAATATTTTTATTATAAAAGTTCTAAGTTTGATTTATGAGTAGAGCATGACCCTAGGGTGGCAACAAATATATTCTAAGTCGTTTAAATGGGGCTTTCTCCATTCAGATTGAACAGTATAAAACAATCAAACTTCAACCAAAAATTATTTTCTGCATTTCCTGCACTCATGAGATCATTTCCACTCTGCCACGTAGTGCTGCATGAAATGGGCAAAAAATCTAGGCCTTATAAATATTGCAATTACAATTTGATTTGCTATTTAGATCAAAACACTTGGGTGAACTGTTGGAATCGTGGAAATATAATAGTGGGAACTTTGAATACAGTGTTGTTTGACATGACAACGAGTGAAAAAGCCAAGGAGGAGTTATTGTGACAGGGTAGGAACCAAAGTGTTGGTCAGTGTTTCCTAGGGGACCATATAATCTTTGGTTACAATAAATATTTTTTTCTTAGCTACTTCATGTATCTATTCATGCCTTTCCTATTCCTCTTGATTTAGAAGATACTGTTGCACAAACAACATGCTGATTTAGGTCGACACCATGCCTGGTATCAGGCACTATTAGCTAGCTACGTTTGCTCTGACTCAGTACATTTATTTGCTAAGAAAAGACAAACTAGCTGTTTGCAGACAGTAAGGTAGAGGTCTTCACAGATCCAACTGAATACCCCAGACCCGGACAAGTCAGTTAAAATTACACATACTCGAGACCCATGAAAGTCATATCAGATCCAACCCAGACCAGTGACAATATTTAGTATTCTGGAGCTTGTTGTCTAATCAGATTATATAAAAATAACATTTAATTAAAACCAATGAATTTGTTTAAAGTGGTACATATTCAAAGACAGTTATCATTTCTGGGTATTCACATTACAAATTAGTAATATTTTAGACAAAAACATGTTTTTTCATTACTGTAGAATTACTTTAAGTTCCTGTACAAAGTAGTGTTTTTTTATAAATCTTTTTATAAATTGTCCTCATACACCACATTTACCGATTTTAGATGATCATTACTATAACTGTGTAATACTTGATGTTTGAGCAAAGACAGATTAAACTATTTACAGAATATTAGATTAGAAAGAGTACCAATTTATTGTGTATTTTTTGTTTGCCGAATAATAATGGTTCATGCCACTGTTACCTACATTTGCTAAGAGTTTCTCATTACTGTAATGACCAATTCTTATTACCATGTCATCTGTTATTGTAATTAGAAGTTCAGCTACAGTAATGATACAAACTGTTTGATGCACATACAATGTAATTCCATCACACTATATGCGCAACAGATACACAGCTAACCAAACAGTGTTAGGTGCATGCACACTTGAATTAAAGGGTAACTATCGTTTTTTATGGTCTCCTACATGGTTTAAGCATTGTTAGCATGTCCAATTTAGCTAGGAAAGTGTGATTGAGAGAAAACAGTTGGAGAGAAAAAAAATCAGAAGAACACCCTTCCTTCCATGACCACTGCTAAAAACAATTATAGGGGAAACACTGAGTCAACATGTAGAATTTAAAGGCACATTACACTTAAAAATGTAAAGTATGTCTGATGTTTTCAGAATTCAAAAGTGGTCTTCTGTCAACAAATGTCCCCATCCTAGACCATCTGTTTTGTAGATCCAACTCAGGTGTATGCAAACAATCCAATGAATGGAAAAGATGAGCACCAAATCATTTCCAGATTTGTGGTGCTTATCTTTTCCACTAAAGACTTAACTTCTTGGTGTTATATTAGATAGTAAACTGTCTAGGTCAAATGATATTGAGTCTATTGTTGTAAAGATGGGGAGAAGCTCTGCTTTTATAACATAACATGCAACCAAACAAGTCCTGCAAGCTCTGGTTTTGTTGCATCTTGACTGTTGGCCAGTTGTATGGTCAGGTGCAGCAGAAAAGGAACTAGAAAAGCTGCAGCTGAACCAGAACCTCTTACGCCAACAACGTTGAGAGATCACATCTTCCTTTCTGACAAGTGATTTCGACTCGCTATTAGCATTTGAGGTTTGGTCGAACAGAATCGGTCGTAATGACACAAACACATTGAGACATTATTTCATTGTAATAGAGGACAAGTTAACCTTTCTGACGATACCCTTTTTATGTCTCAACTACTCAAATTGTGTGCAGAGCAGACATGACTAAAACAGGAGTATCAATGAACATTGATTCTGGAAAATGTATGTTCAGTTTGTCACACGGGGCATTGGGGTACCACGTTCCGCTAGCAGCATTTAAGCCAAAGACTGTTACGCTTCGAACACACCGACAGCGTCATTGCACAAAATAGTATGCAGCATCATCTGGATATGTAGTCCAACATTCACTTTCTGCTACCATTTCTGTCAAGCCGTCTACGCAGATAGTTTGACGCATACATTTGATAAATCCAACATACGCACCACACCGAACGCACTGCAACTGCCTCTGCAATGCAATGCTGCAAGGCAAACGCAGTGTTTCATTGGAAATTAATGTCATTCTGGTCTACCAAAATGCAATGACACTGTCGATGTGATCGAAGTGCTATACTAGCTGTCTAGTCTGTGTTTTGTAAATGTGCAATAAGCAAGAACCCGATGATCACTGACAGAGCTCCAGAGTTCCTATGTGGAGATGGGCGAACCTTCCAGGAGGGCAACCATCAATCAGGCCTTTATGGTAGAGTGGCCGGACGGAAGCCACTCCTCAGTAAAAGGCACATGACAACCCGCTTAGAGTTTGCCAAAAGGCACCTAAAAGACTCTAACCATGAGAAACAAGATTCTCTGCTCTCATGAAACCAAGATTGAACGCTCTGGACGGAATGCCAAGCGTCACGTCTGGAGGAAAACTGGCTCCATCCCTACGGTGAAGCATGGTGGCAGCATCATACTGTGGGGATGTTTTGCAGCAGCAGATGAACAGAGCTCAGTACAGAGAGATCCTTGATGAAAACCTGCTCCAGAGCACTCAGAACCTGACTGGGGGCGAAGGTTCACCTTTGTACAGGACAACGACCCTAAGCACACAGCCAAGACAAAGCAGGAGTGGCATCGGGACAAGTCTCTGAATGTCCTTGATTGGCCCAGCCAGAGCCCGGACTTGAACCCGATCAAACATCTCGAGAGAGAGCCGAAAATATCTGTGCAGCAACGCTCACCATTCAACCTGACAAAGCTTGAGAGGATCTGCAGAGAAGAATGGGAGAAACTCCCCAAATAGAGGTGTGCCAAGCTTGTCATACCCACGAAGACTCAAGGCTGTAATCGTTGCCAAAGGTGCATCAACAAAGCACTGAGTAAAGGATCTGAATACTTATGTAAACGTGATCCATTTATACCAACAGCGTATCGACCAAACAATCGACTAGTGGACTAATTGGGGTAAGCCCTACTTTGAATGTTCTAGCTATCAATTGTCCCATTAACAATCACCCCTATTGGCAAACATTTAATTTCTCTAGTAGGGCCCTATAGGTTATTTATCGTAATGAACAAAATCAGCAAAATTTTCATGATAAGTGGTCGGTGTCGATAATTTGCGGTTTATCATCCCAGCTCTACAGTAACACAATGTTTGTCTCAAGGTAAGCTAACCACCAGAGCACTGGCCAGTCACACTAAATTATCTCCAAAGGCCAAAGCCACAGACAGAAAGATGAGATGAGAAGAGGGAGCACATCAAATCAAACTGAATCTCATCCACAGATCTAAATGCCAATGGGGTGTCTATTGCACAGATAGCCTACTCCCTCTGCACAACACACAGTGCTTCATCTGTTAAAACAATGCAATATGAAATGCAGCTTTTGAAAGAGTATTAGCCTACGTTAAAAAAAATCATGCACTTGACAAACAAGAAAATACAAAATCATGAGGCGGCCACAAATGTTCTGTCTTTCTTTTTCTGAGAGTGCAAATGTTTATCCTAGTTGGCAGACAAACATACAGATTATTCATCATGACGATTGCATAACATCTAGCCTAAAGTTTGAGCAGAGCCACCTTCGTGTGTGACACTGTGACCACTTCCTATCTGAGATTACCAGACATTGATGAGAGTGTGAGTTCCGCAGGGCAACAATAAGCACGCAGCAGGGGTCCTCAACTATAGTAGATTTCACTTTGGTTCTCAATATGTTACCATAATACCAGTAACATAAATGTCAGTTTTCAAAGAAAACAGGTGCGTGTACTAGGGATGGGTACACAGAAAAAATTAGAGTACTCATGAAAATTATTTTGAGTACTCGTATGTTAGCGTGAAAGGGGTCTGAAGGCAAAAAAGTTTTGGTGATGCTACTTTTGATTCAATTACTAGTTTTTATGATACACAACTGAAAACAAAACTTAACATTTTCACTGCACTTGACATACTCCAAACAACAAAACACATCTTACAGTATGACATTTTGTCAGTGCTTATAAATTAAACCTGCTAACTAGTAGTGTTGCACGGTATACCAAAACGTTGGTACTTTTTTGATACTAGAACCTTAAAACGGTTCAGTACTAGAATTTGATACTTCTGTCAAATACTGCTATCCTGCACTGGGAGTCTGGACTGCACACTGCCTGCTCCACTTACTGCTATCCTGCACTGGGAGTCTGGACTGCACCCTGCCTGCTCCACTTACTGCTATCCTGCACTGGGAGTCTGGGCTGCACACTGCCTGCTCCACTTACTGCTATCCTGCACTGGGAGTCTGGACTGCACACTGCCTGCTCCACTTACTGCTATCCTGCACTGGGAGTCTGGACTGCACCCTGCCTGCTCCACTTACTGCTATCCTGCACTGGGAGTCTGGACTGCACCCTGCCTGCTCCACTTACTGCTATCCTGCACTGGGAGTCTGGGCTGCACACTGCCTGCTCCACGTACTCACTGCTATCCTGCTCTGAGAGTCTGGGCTGCACCCTGCCTGCTCCACGTACTCACTGCTATCCTGCTCTGAGAGTCTGGGCTGCACCCTGCCTGCTCCACGTACTCACTGCTATCCTGCTCTGAGAGTCTGGGCTGCACCCTGCCTGCTCCACTTACTCACTGCTATCCTGCTCTGAGAGTCTGGGCTTCACCCTGCCTGCTCCACGTACTCACTGCTATCCTGCACTGGGAGTCTGGGCTGCATCATGTTAGCTCCCCACTCATGCTACACAGAAGTTAACACACTTGAATAATGCGATATGGCATACAGGCTAGAAAACTTTACAATGCAAGAAGATACTAGTAGCTTCCAGATGTGTAGGCTAACTTTCCTTGCTAGCTGACAGCTAAAGCTAACATAAATTCACTACCCTGGTACTTTGTTTGTGATAATTAAACCACAATGCAAAATATGCTGATTTCAAAGCTGATTGCCACCAAAACCTCCATTCATTCACCTATTTGGTCTCTCTCACATCACTCCCTGAATGAAGTCATTACTCATTAAAGCGACAGTGCACATTTTTATAAAAATAGCTACTTCTATGCAAATGTTGATGAGTACAATAAAATAAGTCCCAAATGGATGGGAAACATGCACACACTCCTATTGAATATGAATCCGCCTGTATTGTGGTTAGGTCTAGGCTACATCAGTTTATCAATAGAGATTTACCATTCAATTAAATTATTACCATTATGTTGTTAGATTGGTAAAAACAAAGTAAAATTGACTGTATGATTGTATAATTGATTCATTAATGCATACATTGTTGTCTCTGAATTTTTTTTGAAGTAAATAAAATATAATAATATTGAACTCAAAAGATGCCCAACGATTGAAAAGAGCAGAAGCTGAGTTCATCTGTCTGGATCAAGTGCCGTTCTGTGACTTTGGGTAATATGCTCTTTTTTTGTTTGTTGTGGTATCGTTTTGGTATTGAGTATCGGGATGGAATGGAGTACTGTGATACTAAAAGTGGTATCGCAGTCAAAATTCTGGTATCTGACAAGATTAACTATTTACATTTGTAAATTTTAAGTACTTGTATTAGATTATAGGTAAATCGAATACAAACCTTCTACCGAGTATTGAAGTACTCACGCCCATCAATAGTGTGTACAGTCAAGTCCTGGCCAACATTTAGGTCTAAGTGCAAACTCCATTTAAATGCATTGCAGTTCGATACAGCATTAAAATAAAAAAATGTACTTAACCTACTTGCTCCAAATTTCTGCAATGTCATACACATACAATGTCCATCATGACAATCTGAAGACATTGCATACTACTTACTGTATGTTCTGAATTGACTGTACCAATTACTAATAGCAGAAAAGGATCCAGGTTGGAATAAATGTATAAAGCCTTATTATGGCAAGTGAAAGGAGTATGAATGCATGAATGATTCCATCTGCTTGCTATTCTTTACGCTGTGTGTAGAGACAACCTCTGCAGTCAGGGCAGCATATGCTCATTAACAGGGTTACACCAGCATTCAGCACAAGGTATTTGACCCCTTTGCTCCCGCAGTGCTGTGCTGCCGTATCAATTGAGAGCTGCCTTATTTAGCTAGTCCCCCCCACACACTTTTCTCTCTCTCTCTCACCTCCTTCCCTCGGTCATTGAGACCCATGTCTGGGCAGAGAAAGAGAGCAGAACAGCGTGGTGCTGTGCTGTCCATAAATAGCAGCCGGTTTAAAAGCCCTTCTTCTGCCGGGAAGTCCTTAATTAAATATGCGATTTAGTTCGACGCCAAGCAGGGAGCGGGTGTCCGTACAGAAACAACCGCCTATGGGCTCACCTCGCCCCTGCTGCATAAACAGAGACCTATAAACAATAACTTGCTTTCAACAGCAAGGTCATCACAACAAAAGGGGCTTTCGGGAAACTAGTACTGGAGTCCATTTTGGGGGTAAATGATGAATCATTGCGTCAGTTTGCGATCTGTGAACGAGAAACACTTTCACCAGCAGCCATAGAGGCAGACAGTATGTCAACATGAGACAGAATGGACAACCACAACACACTGGCAATGGCTTGAATGCCAAAAAAAACATCCTGGCTATGGCTCATCTTGTATGAAAAATATAGCGCCTATAGCCAGTTACAGTATTTTAAGTGCAGACATCCAACACTGGCCTATGGATACCTGGAGTCCCATGCAGGTAGATTAGAGTCATGGAGCAAGCAGACACCAATGATCCTGAAGTGTACAAACAAGCAAGGGTCAAGAGAGGACATAACTTCACGACATCCTCCCATCTCAGATGTTACGGCTGGCCTGATCTCTGCTACACATGATATGACAGTCTCAGACCTCGCCTGGCTGGCTTGACTGGCTGGCTGGCTTGTTTTGAATTACAAAGACACAGGGAGGAAGGCAGACTGCAGTCTCTGGGATATGAGTGCGAGTGCTCAAGAGCAGTGTGGAATACAACCAGGCAGTGACAACCTAATCATCTGGGTAGCAGTATGATGTGAACGAGTGACCAGCAGCGTGGGAGAGAGAGGCCCACCTTGCCTGGAGCTCATACTGATTACCTGAGGGGCTCTTATCTGATGATCCACTCCGACACAGGGGCCAGGACGAGAGTGAGTGAGTGAGTGAGTGAGTGAGTGAGTGAGTGAGTGAGTGAGTGAGTGAGTGAATCTCTGTGACTGAACAAGCAAGCTGGAGAGAATTGATTGGAAGGTATGCAAACCAGACATAGGAGTAATTTCCCTACCAATCAAAACATCCCTCAAACCCTGCACTGTAGCTCCACGTTTTTAGAGCTGAGGCTGAGGAGAGACTCTACTACCCCGGGATGGATCTAACTGTGAAAGCAGCTCTAAAAAAATATTTCCTGGCAATGCTTCCTCTGTGATGTTTCCTTAGAAGTGACTGAAAGCAAGATGCAGTTCAGAAGTGTGTGTGTGTATATGTGTTTGGGAGCGAGAGAGAGGAGGAGCGAGAGACAGGGGGAGCGAGAGAGAGATGCAGTTCCCCCAGTCTCCGTAACCAGGTCAGACACATTCAGGTCAGGCTAACGTTTACACGCACGTACACACACGACTTCTCACAATCCTGCTGAGTATGAGACCAGAAAACAGCTTATATTTCCTCCAGTGCCTAGTTCGAAATCACAGGCTACTTTTCTAACGGTTTATGAAGCACCGACAAAGTCGTCATTCTGACTGATCGTCAACAACATAAAGCACTATAGTCTCCAAAACAACCTTGCATCAGTTGGAGCAACACAATTAATATTTCATGACAAATAGAATGAACCACTCAGTATGTGTCACACCAGAATACAGTACCCAACAAACACACAACTCTCCTCCCACCCAAGAAAGCAAAGGTAACTGAACTAAATGACTATTGCCCCATTGCACTCAATTCTGTCATCATGAAGTGCTTTGAGAAGCTAGTTAAGGATCACACGAGATACACTTCAATTTGCTTACCGCCCCAATAGATTCACAGACAATGGAATTGCCAATGCACTACACACTGCCCTATCCCACCTGGACAAGTGGAATACCTATGTAAGAATGCTGTTCATTGACTATAGCTCAGCCTTCAACACCATAGTACCCTCCAAGCTCATCATTAAGCTCGGGACCCTGGGTCTGAACCCCGCCCTGTGCAACTGGATCCTGGACTTCCTGACGGGCCGTCGGAAAGGGGGTGAAGGTAGGAAACAACACCTCTACTTCACTGATCCTCAACACAGGGGCCCCACAAGGGTGCGTGCTCAGCCCCCTTCTGTACTCCCATGACTGCATGGCCACACACGCCTCCAACTCAATCACCAAGTTTGAGGATGACACGACCACAGTAGGCCTGATTACCAACAATGACGAGACAGCCTACAGGAAGGAGGTGAGGGCGCTGACGGAGGGGTGCCAGGAAAATAACCTCTCCCTTAACGTCAACAAAACAAAGGAGCTGATCGTGGACTTCAGGAAAAAGCAGAGGGAGCACGCCCCTATCCACATTGACGGACCGCAGTGGAGAAGGAGGAAAATTCCTCGGCGAACACATCACTGATGATCTGAAATGGACCACACACACAGACAGTCTGGTGAAGGTGGCGCAATTTGGCTTGGCCCCTAAGACACTCACAAACTTTTACAGATGCACAATTGAGAGCATCCTGTCGGGCTGTATCACCGCCTGGTACGGAAACTGCATCGCACGCAACCAAAGTGCTCTCCAGAGGGTGGTGCGGTCTGCACAACACATCACCGGGGGCACACTGCCTGCCTTCCAGGACACCTACAGCACCTGATGTCACAGGAAGGCCAAAAAGAACATCAAGGACATCAACCTCCCGAGCCACGGCCTGTTCAACCCGCTATCATCCAGAAGGCGAGGTCAGTACAGGTTCGTCAAAGCTGGGACAAAGAGACTAAAAAACAGCTTCTATCTCAAGGCCATCAGACTGTTAAATAGCCATCACAAGCCGGCTACCACCCGGTTACTCAACCCTGCACCTTAGAGGCTGCTGCCCTATATACACAGACATGGAACCCCTGGTCACTTTAATAATGGAACAGTAGACACTTCAATAATGTTTACATACTGCTTTACTCATGTCATATGTATATACTGTATTCTATTCTACTGTACTTTAGTCAATGCCACTCTGACATTGCTCGTCCTAATATTTATATATTTCTTAATTCCACTATTTTACTTTTAGATTTGTGTGAATTGTTAGATATTACTGCACTGTTGGAGCTAGGAATACAATCATTTCGCTACACCTGCAATAACATCTGCTAAATATGTGTATGTGATCAATAAAATGTGATTTGATTTAAACAAGGCTTTGACAGTAGACTGTCAACACACCACGATGGAGCCACTCACATTATGCTGAAAGGATTAACAACAAATAACATTCAAAGCGATAAAAGGTTCATTGTTTACAGCCATCAAAGCTGCGCAGACAGTGAGATATACTTAATTGATCCCTCTGTATTCACTGAAATGCATTCATTATCAAAGCCATTAGGCCTTTCTTTCTCATTCCACTTCAGCCTGCCTATGAGAATGTGCTGCATTTGAATAGCAGCAGTAATACTGTCTGTATTATTAATATTATCCCAGGGTTACATCTGCATGACACGGTTTGTATGGGTGTCAGGTTGCATCGTTCTCTTGGATTCAGCATCTGTTTGTTTCACCACTGATTGAGATGTGGGTCTCAGCCAGCATCATTTAAGACTGTAGTTAGTACTAGTAAAGCATCGCTCAATAATGATAAACATAAGTTTTATCAGTTATTTATCATTTGGGTGCAGACATATGGTACATCAAGTAGCCTAAACCAAACCTATGATAAACGTTGCTGTGTGAACGACTGAGGCTGGTTAAGTTCTGTCATTTTCTCAGTGTAACTGCAGCCTATGGCCTGTGTCTGTAATCATGTGTTAGCCCTGGCTGTGTCACTGGATTGAAAGGGGCCATTAGAGCAGGGATAACACTGTACTCAGGGAAAATTACTGTAATTTACAATGCAGAAGACTGACAACGCGGTATTACACACACAGAGGCCTAATTTCCCTTTTCAAGAAGGGAATCCCTGTTCTAACGAGAGTCATTCTCTCTGCATTTGAGGATTGAATTCTCGGCCATGTCTAATGGTTCCATTGGCCTAGTCCTAGTTGATTAGAGCATGGTGTTTTGCAACAGTTGGATTCTTACATGGGTCATACTGAACTGAATACATGTGTAAATTGCTTTGGCTAAAACAACCATATTGCTTTTGGGATAGACAGAACAGGGCTCAGATACCTCTGTGAACTTGTGTGGGAGCAAGGAAATCTGTGTGATGTTACAGGAAACAATTTATTACAAATAAAAACAGAAATATCACACTTACATATGTATTCAGACCCTTCACTCAGTACTTTGTTGAAGCACCTTTGGCAGCGATTACAGACTCAAATCTTTTGGGTATGACACTACAAGCTTGGCACACCTGTTTTTGGGGAGTATCTCCCAATCTTTTCCGCAGATCCTCTCAAGCTCTGTCAGGTTGGATGGGGAGCGTTGCTGCACAGCTATTTTCAGGGCTCTCCAGAGATGATCGATCGGGTTCAAGTCCGGGCTTTGGCTGGGCCAGTCAAGAACATTCAGAGACTTGTCCCGAAGTCACGCCTGTGTTGTCCTGGCTGTGTGCTTAGGGTTGTTGTCCTGTTGGGAGGTGAACCTTCACCCCAGTCTGAGGTCCTGAGCGCTCTGTAGCAGGTTTTCATTCAAGGATCTCTCTGTACTTTACACCGTTCATCTTTTCCTCGATCCTGACTAGTCTCCCAGTTCTTGCCGCTGATAAACATCCCCACAGCACGATGCTGCAACCACCATGCTTCACCGTAGGGATGGTGCCAGGTTTCCTCCAGACGTGACGCTTGGAATTCAGGCCAAAGAGTTCAATCTTGGTTTCATCAGACCAGAGAATCTTGTTTCTCATGGTTTGGGAGTCCTTTAGGTGCCTTTTGGCAAACTCCAAGCAGGCTGTCATGTGCCTTTTACTGAGGAGTGGCTTTAGTCTGGCCACTTACCACAACGGCCTGATTTCTTCTCTCTGCTAACGCACGGCAAGTGGTACCAGACTGCCAAGTCTAGGACCAAAAGGCTCCTTAACAGCTTCTACCCTCAAGCCATAAGACTGCTGAACAATTAATCAAATGGCCACCCGGACAATTTACATTGACCCCCCCTTGTTATTACACTGTTGCTGCTCGCTGTATATTATCTATGCATAGTCACTTTACCCCTACCTACATGTAGAAATTACATAGACTAACCTGTATCCCCGCACATTGATTCTGTACCAGTGTACCAGTACCCCCTGTATATAGTCTCGTTATTGTTATTTTTTTGTGTTGCTTTTTTCTTTATTTAATTTTATACTTCAGTTTATTTAGTAAATATTTTCTTAACTCTATTTCTTGAACTGCATTGTTGGTTAAGGGGTTGTAAGTAAGCATTTCACGGTAAGGTCTACACCTGTTGTATTCGACGCATGTGAAAAATATTGATATTCCCTACGCATTTTGATACGTCGGCCAAATGTGTACTTGCTTACTGGGGACGAGTGTCACAATGCTGCCTTCTCTCGATGCATAATCATTCCTCACCCACGGGGGCACGTTTCACATCTTGTAGGCATACCTATGGACAGTCAAACATTTTGGGGTCCTGGTTGGCAATACTTTTATCAGAAAATATGTATAGGCTCAAATGAAGCCTATAGGCTTAAATAAATGTATAAAAACGCATTTTCTGATTACAGTACTTGTCCAATGCATTCTTTTCATTACGTGGCTCAAATGTTACCTTTTTTATATAAAGAACTGTGGTAGGCAGGTAGCCTAGTGGTTAATCTCTTAGCCTGCAATTAAATCTTAATTCCATCTTTACTGAACTAAATGCAGACCCTCTGCATAAGCTATATTTTTGTAAAATGTGATGTTTCTGTTTCTCTGTTCCTTGTTTCTCTCTTCTCTGTGCTGGAGTTTTTTTAAGAACTTGATGGTATAGCAATAGCCTAATAAACTTGACATTAACTTGAATTTTCTCTCTTCATTTTACTCACAAACAAAATCACTTCGTACTATAGTCCCATGTAGCTCAGTTGGTAAAGCATGGCGCTTACAACGCCAGGATTGTGGGTTGATTCCCATGGGGGAGAAGTATGAAAATGTATACACTCAGTACTGTAAGTGATGTCTGCTAAATGAGAAAAATGTAAAGCATATTGTTTTTATTATTGCCAGTATAATTTAGTAGCTTTGACAAGCATTGTCCAAACAGCGGCTGAATGGCAAATGCCATCTAATGCCAACGTCTCAGCGACATCTTGCCAATGTGCAAACGCTCTCCATACTACATCGTCAGCGAGATGTATGTGTACTGTCTGGGCTGTAGCTCAATTCCACCTCGCAAAGTTTGTATTTCACACCCTTCTCATTTAACTTCTCAAAGTATTGCCATAGAGGACTTTGCTGCTGTCGCTTCCCTGTCTCACGCTCTGCTATTTTTTAACTGTTAACGAGGATGACGTGCGGACCGTTTTATATCAGTGAAAAATAATTTGAATGATGCATATCTCCTACTAAGGTTACAGGATTGTTACATTAGGTATTTGTTTCATTTAAACGCAACACCCCTAGTTGGCAGCTTATGACTTATAAATGGCCCTCAGTGTTCCACAACCGTCATGTACAGTACAGTGACAAGTGCTGAGGCCTGAGGCTGATCTGTCAACACTTCTGTGGGAAAAAAAACTTCTGCTACTACCACTAACAGGAAGTGAAGACAGAGAACATGGTGTCAGAAGTCTACTGTGACTATATAATATGCAAAAGAATAGCAGAGCCCATAACCAGCAACCACTGGTATGTCAGATACAGTGGGGAGAACAAGTATTTGATACACTGCCAATTTTGCAGGTTTTCCTACTTACAAAGCATGTAGAGGTCTGTAATTTTTATCATAGGTACACTTCAACTGTGAGAGACGGAATCTAAAACAAAAATCCAGAAAATCACATTGTATGATTTTTCAGTAATTAATTTGCATTTTATTGCATGACATAAGTATTTGATACATCAGAAAAGCAGAACTTAATATTTGGTACAGAAAAGTGTATCAAATACTTGTTCTCCCCACTGTATTTATATGAATCTGCCTAAATGGCTACGGTAAGGATTGTATATTGTGTAAAACTGACCCTAGTTCTGTGGTTGGAACCTCTACCGTAAGCAAGTAGTAAAGATTGAGAACATTGCTTAAGCTGGAGTCTCGATTTGGAGAGGAGCACCAGTCAAGATGTCGAAAGGAGAGAAGGAAGCTGAGCAGCAGAGATGAGAGTAGGAAGCTCAGTAAAGCCAGAGGCCATGAAGAGGCAGGTGATTAGCTCGAGGAGGAAAGCTTGACTCGCTCTCTGGTCCTGAACACAGCCATAACACTGGGGAGCACATTAGGTCTACCTCGCTCTTTTTTTCTTTATTTCTTGCAGTCACACTTTCTTTATTTTCTTCTTGTTCTTGCTCCTCCTCTCTGCCCACAAGGGTTTAATGACAACCCTCTCACTATGTTCAGTGACTGGTGTGGGTATATGCTACCTGAGCTAGTAAGGGGAGGGAATGATAATTTCCTGGTTGGCCCTGTGTGACAAAAGAGAAACATCACGCTAAGCACGATTCATTGACTTGTTTGTCAAGGGGCCTACAGTCTGTCTACATAACACTAGTGATAAATACAGCCTCTGAGGTTAAGCAACATTATGATCACCAAGCTTACATAAAAGCAGGTCAATATTGGATGCATTAGCAGCAGCCCAGAGGGGCTAATGGATGTGAAACTTCACCACTATTCAGAGTAGTATGAACAGAGACAGAAGGCCAAGACAATATCCACGTAGGCTCTGCAAAAAAAAAGACTTAAGCTGTGTTCGAATACTCATACTAACTGCACTAACCGTACTATTTGTGACGTGAATTGAGTATATAGTATGCTTATTTGTCATTGTATGGATGACATACTAAATTCACCAAAATACGAAGTATACATGCAGTGGACACTATTTCTGTGCTTTTAGGGCCCATAACGCAATTCTTCGAAAATGGGCGTGGCTTCATACATTTTCAGATTTGAATAAAGTACGACGAGAGTGGATACAAATTCATTGCTTTAACTAATTATGACAAATGTTAAGAACATTTTGAAAAATGTAATAATGTAATGCCTTTTCAAATAAGTTACGTTACATGTTATGTTGGCTGACAATTTGTTAGCTACGCTATCCTTACGAACCGCATAGCATTACAGCAGTATGTATCGGTATGTTAGCTAGTTACCTAACGTTAGTTGGCTACTAATACATGGAACTTGCCAGGCAGTTTAACTCTCTGCTTTCTAATTAACATCCCAACATTTATTGACTGGATTATTTACATAATTCTTAGCTAAGTGGTATAGTCGTGCGATTCAATGGCTATCTAATCCTATTTCTCTCGCGCAGAATAACTCATGAATTTACGAATACTCAACACCCGTTAAGTACGGCCGGCGTCAGTAAACGTCGGCAAAATTGTTGCCAGTAGCACAGTTACAAACGCTCCGGATAACATGAAAACAGCCTAACCAGCTCTGCTAGGGTGAGTAAAATGGGCAGAGTGAGGTGTTCTCTCATTTGTGTCTGGAAGTAGCTAGCCTACGCTAGCCAGTTATCTTTGGTGCTTGACTCCCGTTGAATGCTCAGATCAACCCTACTCCTCGCCAAAGCGTCCAGCAGTGTGCGCTCTGAACGCTCCTAGGGGCGAAACGCTCTGAATTTACGAACGGACAATCTGACAACGCTCTGGATTTACGAACGCCCAGAGAACACTCTGGCACTCCAGATTGAATTCACGAACACACCCAAAATCGTAAAATGTTTAACTAGTCATTTGTTATGCTAACAAGCTAGCAAGAGGTTGCATAGCAACAGCATCAACTTCCAGTAGACAGGCAAACTCTAGTACGCTCAACTGAACCGATACAGTAAATTTACAGTATACTAAAATGAACTAATAGTAATAACTATTACTAATAGTAACTATTACTAATACTAATAGTATGTAGTATATACTCATTAAGTATGTAGTATACAGTATGTTAGTATGGGTATTTGAACACAGCTTAGGTAAGGAAATGTACAGCCTAAGCACTAGGGCTGTGATGGTCATGGAATTTTGGATGACGGTTATTGGTCAGTCAAATGGACTTAACCTCACAAATGCCAGGCTTTTTTTGTTTTTACGGTCAAGACGGTTATTTTATTTCCATGGCGGTCTTCATCCATAATCGGCGGTTACACGATTATACAGTAATTGTGCCAGCCCTAATCACCACCATATTCTGTATATATATATATCCCCTCTCTCCACTGGGATTCTCTGCCTCTAACCCTATTACAGGGGCTGAGTCACTGGCTTACTGGTGCTCTTCCATGCCGTTCCTAGGAGGGGTGCGCCACTTGAGTGGGTTGAGTCACTGACGTGATCTTCCTGTCTGGGTTGGCGCCCCCCCTTCGGTTGTGCGGTGGCGGAGATCTTTGTGGGCTATACTTGGCCTTGTCTCAGGATGGTAAGTTGGTGGTTGAAGATATCCCTCTAGTGGTGTGGGGGCTGTGCTTTGGCAAAGTGGGTGGGGTTATATCCTGCCTGTTTGGCCCTGTCCGGGGGTATCGTCAGATGGGGCCACAGTGTCTCCCGACCCCTCCTGTCTCAGCCTCCAGTATTTATGCTGCAGTAGTTTATGTGTCGGGGGGCTAGGGTCAGTCTGCTATATCTGGAGTATTTCTCCTGTCTTATCCGGTGTCCTGTGTAAATTTAAGTATGCTCTCTCTAATTCGCTCTTTCTTTCTTTCTTTCTCTCTCTCTATCTCAGAGGACCTGAGCAATAGGACCATGCCTCAGGACTACCTGGCCTGATGACTCATTGCTGTCCCCAGTCCACCTGGCCGTGCTGCTGCTCCAGTTTCAACTGTTCTGCCTGCGGCTATGGAACCCTGACCTGTTCACCGGACGTGCTACCTGTCCCAGACCTGCTGTTTTCAACTCTCTAGAGACAGCAGGAGCTGTAGAGATACTCTGAATGATCGGCTATGAAAAGCCAACTGACATCTACTCCTGCTGATGCTGACCTGTTGCACCCTCGACAACCACTGTGATTATTATTATTTGACCCTGCTGGTCATCTATGATCATTTGAACATCTTGGCCATGTTCTGTTATAATCTCCACCCGGCACAGCCAGAAGAGGACTGGTCACCCCTCATAGCCTGGTTTCTCTCTAGGTTTCTCCGTAGGTTCTGCCCTTTCTAGGGAGTTTTTCCTAGCCACCGTGCTTCTACACCTGCATTGCTTGCCTTTTGGGGTTTTAGGCTGGGTTCTGTACAGCACTTTGAGATATCAGCTGATGTAAGAAGGGCTTTATAAATATATTTGATCTGTACATTGCCACATTTCTCTTGTCGATTATCTTATATGGGAAAATAACACACACAGTCGAGTACACACTGACATCTGTTAAGTCCATTGATTGTGCGGCCCCTTCGGCCAGTCCGCAGACAGCCTTGGGAGTCTGGCTTGTACACACACTTCTGTACAGCCCAAGGCATATATCTGTCTCACTCACGCGCACACACACGCACGCGCACACACACGCACGCACGCACGCACACACACACACACACACACACACACACACACACAGGAGAACAGCATCAGCAGAAACCCAATCCGGGGACACAGAGACTCAGACTTCCAATGGGAACATATTCTCTGCTTCAAGTTCATTTCAAGTTCATTTCGCAGGGTAAAGAAATACATTTGGAGTTTGCAGTCAGAATTGATATCCAAATGCCTAAAAAGTCCTCCCTCTAATCCATCAGGCAACACGGGTACAAACTCATTCACCTGAAATGTGTCCAGCCTGTCTAGACGCTATCGCTAGCCAGTTGGCACATTAAGTTAAGAAATGTATGCACTGATTCACATTTGTAAATATATTCAACATACAGGCTAGTCTTAGGCCTAATATTAAATGCCAGGTGTCATGTTCTTGGCCAGTTCCTTTTCAGATAAGCAGCACAGCTAGCTGTCTTTGTTGTCTCCCAATGCATGTAGCCTAGCCTCGGCCTTGTTGACTGTTTATTGACAGACAGAGCACAGCTCATTCATGGATCATGCATGTTCATGCATTAAAACAAGAGGCCTCACTGCAGACCACAATACTGGATGCAGATTATGCAAAACAAAGGCAACTCACAGAAAGTCAGGATAAGACGCACATAGGCTAGTTCTAACTCTACAGTGCTGCTGTGTGTTGTTGCTTGCTGTATGTAATTAAACCAATACAAAAAGACACTGATCAAACAATTACACCTGCACAAAAGTTTATTTCTGCACATTTCTTTGATCCGCTGTTTGGTAGTTTCAACCTTTATTCCCAAGACAGATGACTTTCAAGCCCAGCCATTGGAGCTGCAGGGAATCGCATCCCTCCATACGACAGGATCAGCAGTCTATCCCAGTGGTTCCCAACCTTTTTTTAACCGTGGCACACCTTGATGGGATGAAGAAAAATCTGAGGCGCACCTAAAATTCCCCTATTAATTTATTTGGTTGTAATGACCTCCATCTCATCTGTTCCATACTGCAAATCATCCATTTTCTGTGAGAAACTTTTTGGGGGGATTAAATAGGGTTTATTTGAACTATTTTCACAGTTCCTTACTCATGATGATTAATTTGTGTGTACCTAGGGCTGTGGCAGTCATGAAATTGTCAGCCGGTGATTGTCATGCAAATCACTGCCGGTCTCATTGTAATTGACCGTTAACTATCATAAACACATTTAGCATCCCCTGGCTGCCACGCACTGATGAAGACCTTTGGAACATCTACATCTTAAAAAGTCTAACAAATCCTACACCATCACAATGAATCTATTATTTATTTTAGACAGGCCTAAAGAAACATGATATGAAGAAAATGTAGCCTATTTCAGAAGAACAGAATAGCATATTCTGAGTTGTCCTTATGTTAGGCCTTGATCTGGCTATGCCATATGTCTGTGGGCTACACTAGTTAATTTGCTTAGAATTTCGTGGTATTATTTACAATACAATTGAACATAGCTGAATAAAATAGAAAGGATGTTTTCTCCAAAATATTTGAGGGAGTGCGCACATGCTGCTATTCTGTGTTGAGCAGTTAACAAATAAACAGGTCCTCCTATATGCTTAATTTAGAGTTATTCATAGTCATTTCAGCTGTGATATTCTAAAATTCATTACAGTTTTTTCTTCATCAATCTACACACAATATCTCATAATGACAAAGCAAAAACAGTTTTTAGACATTTTTGCAAAAAACTTAAATATCACATTTACATATGTATTCAGACCCTTTACTCAGTACTTTGTTGAAGCACCTTTGGCAGCGATTACAGCCTCGAGTCTTTGGATATGATGCTACAAACTTGGCACACCTGTATTTGGTCGAGTTTCTCTCATTCTTCTCTGCAGATCCTCTCAAGCGCAGTCAGGTTGGATGAGGAGCGTCACTGCACAGATATTTTCAGGTCTCTTTAGAGATGATGTCAAGTCCAGGCTCTGGCTGGGCCACTCAAGGACATTCAGAGATTTGTCCCAAAGCCACTCCTGCGTTGTCTTGGCTGTGTGCTTAGGGTCGTTTGTCCTGCTGGAAGGTGAACCTTCGCCCCAGTCAGAGGTCTTGAGTGCTCTGGAGCAGGTTTTCATTAAGGATCTCTCTGTACTTTGCTCCGTTAATCTTTCCCTCGATCCTGACTAGTTTCCCAGTCCCTGCCGCTGAAAAACATCCCACAGCATGATGCTGCCACCACCATGCTTCACCGTTTATCGTAGGGATGGTGCCAGGTTTCCTCCAGACATGACGCTTGGAATTCAGTCCAAAGACTTCAATCTTGTTTTCACCAGATCAGAGAATCTTGTTTCTCTTGGTCTGAGAGTCTTTAGGTGCCTTTTGGCAAACTCCAAGCGGGCTGTCATGTGCCTTTTACTGAGGAGTGGTTTCCATCTGGCCACTCTACCGTTAAGGCCTGATTGGTGGAGTGCTGCAGAGATGGTTGTCCTTCTGGAAGGTTCTCCCATCTCCACATAGGACCTCTGGAGCTCTGTCAGTGATCATCAGGTTCTTGGTCACCTCCCTGACCAAGGCCATTTTAGTACCCTTCCCCAGATCTATGCCGACACAATCCTGTCTCGGAGCAATCCACAATCCAGTTCCTTCGATCTCATGGCTGGGTTTTTGCTCTGAAATGTTTTGCTACCCTTCCCCAGATCTGTGCCTCCACATAATTCCTGTCTCGAAGCTTTATTGACAATTCCTTCGACCTCATGGCTTGGTTTTTGCTCTGTAATGCACTGTCAACTGTTGGACCTTATATAGACAGGTGTGTGCCTTTCCAAATCATGTCCAATCAATTACATTTACCACAGGTGGACTCCAATCAAGTTGTAGAAACATCTCAAGGATTATCAATGGAAACGGGATGCACCTGAGCTCAATTTTGAGTTTCATAGCAAAAGATCTGAATACTTATGTAAATAAGATATCAGTTTTTTATTTTTAATACATTTGCAAAAATGTCTAAAAACCTGTTTTCACTTTGTCATTATGGGGCATTGTGTGTAAATTGATGAGGGGACTTATTTTAGAAAAATTGAATGGGTCTGAAAACTTTCCGAATGCACTGTATGTTTAGATTTTTTATACATTCTATGGTTGCATGATACGACTAATGATGAGTTCTGCTGTTTCTTTTGCAGGCTGCACACACTTCATCAGTCTCGCATTCACAAAGACAATATTCTCACTCATCAAACTTTTGTTATTTAATTTGGTCTTTACATATAGCCTTTTAATATACTGTACGTGTAATTATTTTGGATTTAGAATGGCCTACAAAAAAAAAACATGTCATCCATACCCTGGACTCGAGTAGTGAATGGAGGTAACATGCAGTTACGTTTTTAATATGCAAGCATAGGTAGCGCGTCCATAAGGATAGGGACATTTTCCTAAATTAATTAGCCTACTCCTGTCTATACAGAAATAAATTAAATCATTCAAAATAGGCTACCAAAAAATGATTTGGCCAGAAAGGATATTTAGCTTCTTTGTAAAAAAAAATAAGTTGTGGATTGTTTTAAATCTCATTGCCTACAGTCGGAAGGAAAGGCACGGCACACTATTTGGGCAGATTATAATTGAGTTTCAACTGTCTGTTAAAAAGTAGAGGCCAAACCAGGAATATCGCAATATTTCAAAATACAACTGCGGTGGAAAAAATGGTTATTGCTGTAAAGAGAAGACAACTAAAAGACTGATTAGTCTTTTTGTTATCAAAATTCTCAACTTAATTGAGCGAAAAACAGCATAGCCCATCTTATTAAAACCAGTGGAGAGCATCAGCAATATCCCCGGTGAGTGCACACTGTGCATATTCACCATTTATTATTGTTGGGTCAGTGCTACTTAAAAGTTTGTTTTTGGACAATAATTTCCTCCTCCAGTTTAGATGGACGTCACATTATATTGGTGTCTCCCCTTCTCATAGGCCTATTATATGGACAAAGGCGTTTTTATTGATATTTTTGCCACTATCAGCAGAGTAGGCTACCCTTTAATTTGTCCTATAAAAAAAGCCTACTTTACAACTATCCAATACACTCATCACATTACGAACTCTTTCATAAGTCTGCAAATGCAATTATGCATGTAATACTTATTTATAAAGGTGCATTTATATGTTGGAAATTATCTTCCCCAAACTTGAAACTCACGCGCACACCTATGTATGCCAGTTAGGCTACACTGGTTGTAAAGTGGATTAATGTATTACATTTGAAGAATTTAGCAATAAATATAGCAGCACGAGAAAGTTGGGATCGTCTTTTAAATAGTGGCCGGTCAAAACTGTTTTCACAATGACTGGGTGTATAAGAACACGTTTCACTAGGCACTGTAGGCTATGTGGTCTCTATCCGTGTTCCAGGGGTCTTAGGCCTATAGGCTATGTTTGGAGATATTTGGCCACTTTAGTTGTGATACAAATCTTATCAAAACATATAGGCCTATGGCCTAGGAAACATAGTGGTGTAAAGTACTTAAGTAGTACTTTAAAGTATATTTACTTAAGTAATTTTGGGGGGTTTCTGTACTTTACTACTTAAATTTTATACAACTTTTACTCCACTACATTCCTAAAGAAAATAATGTACTTTTTACTCCATACATTTTCTCTGACACCCAAAATACTCGTTACATTTTGAATGCTTAACAGGACAGGAAAATGGTCCAATTCAAGCACTTATCAAGAGAACATGCCTACTGCCTCTGATCTGGCGGACTCACTAAACACAAATGCTTAATTTGTAAATGAAGAATATCGTGCCGTCTGGTTTACTTAATATAAGGAATTTGAAATAATTTATACTTTTACGGTTGATACTTACTGTAAGTATATTTTTGCAATTACATTTACTTTTGATACTGAAGTATTTTTAAAACCAAATACTTTAAGACCTTAACTCAAGTAGAATTTTACTGGGTGACTTTCACTTTTATTTGCTATGAAGGTATCTTTACTTTTACTCAAGTATGACAATTGGGTACTTTTTCCACCACTGAGGCTACATGTGTGCAACTATGATTTGAAAAAGTCAACAACAAAATAAGGCATTCGCTATTTCTTGCCTTACTACACACACTGGGCATCATTCACAAATAACAATATTGTCACGCATCAGACTTCTTATCTTTACATATACTAAATATATACAGTACCAGTCAAAAGTTTGGACACAAACTCATTGAAGGGTTTTTCTTTATTTTTACGATTTTCTACATTGTAGAAAAAGTGAAGACATCAAAACTATAAAATAACACATATGGAATCATGTAGTAACCAAAAAAGTGTTAAACAAACCACGAAATTGGGGGAGGAAAAGGGGGTAAAATTCAACAAAAAAATAAAATTAAAATAAAATAAAAACTTTACTGCGTTTGCCAGCAGCTCTTAGCAATGCTTGAATCACAGCGCTGTTTATGACTTCAAGCCTATCACCTCCTGAGATTAGGCTGGCAATACTAAAGTGCCTATTCAAACATGCAATCGTCAAAGGTATATGAAATACAAATGGTATAGAGAGAAATAGTCGACGAGTCATAATTCCTATAATAACTACAACCTAAAACTTCTTAACTGGGAATATTGAAGAACTGGGAATATTGAAGAACTGGGAATATTGAACCATCAGCTTTCATATGTTCTGAGCAAGGAACTTAAACGTTTGAATTTTTACATGGCACATATTGCACTTTTACATTCTTCTCCAACACTGTTTTTTGCATTATTTAAACTGGGAATTTGATATGAGCATGTTTCATTATTTATTTGAGACTAAATAGATTTTATTGATGTATTATATTAAGTTAAAATAAAAGTGTTCATTCAGTATTGTTGTAATTGTCATAATGGCCGATTAATTGGTATCGGCTTTTTTTGGTCCTCCAATAATCGTATCGGCGTTGAAAAAAATCATAATCGGTCGACCTCTAAAATATATTTTATATTTGCCACCTTGATGACAGCTTTGCACACTCTTGACATTCTCTCAACTAGCTTCATGAGGTAGTCATCTGGAATGCATTTCAATTAACTGGTGTGCCTTGTTAAAAGTTAATTTGTGGAATTTCTTTCCTTCTTAATGCGTTTGAGCCAATCAGTTGTGTTGTAACCAGGTAAAGGTGGCATACAGAAGAAAGCCCTATTTGGTAAAATACCAAGTCCATATTATGACAAGAACAGCTCAAATAAGCAAAGAGAAACAACAGTCCATCATTACTTTAAGAATTGAAGAAGGTCAGTCAATCTGGAACATTTCAAGAACTTTTAAAGTTTCTTCAAGTGCAGTTGCAAAAACCTTCAAGCACTATGATGAAACTGGCTATCATGAGGACCGCCAGAGGAAAGGAAGACCCAGAGTTACCTCTGCTGCAGAGGATGAGTTCATTAGAATTACCAGCCTCAAAAATTGCAGCCCAAATAAATGCTTCAGAGTTCAAGTAACAGGCACATCTCAACATCAACTGTTCAGAGGAGACTGCGTGAATCAGGCCTTCATAGTCGAATTGCTGCAAAGAAACTATTACTAAAGGACACCAATAATAAGAAGAGACTTGCTTGGGCCAAGAAACACAAGCAATGGACATTAGACCGGTGGAAATCTGTCCTTTGGTCTGAGATTTTTTGAGATTTTTGGATTATCTCTGCATGTGTAGTTCCCACCGTGAAGCATGGAGGAGGAGGTGTGATGGTGCTTTGCTGGTGACACTGTCTGTGATTTGTTTAGAATTCAAGGTACACTTAACCAGAATGGCTACCCCAGCATTCTGCAGCAAAACTCCATCCCGTCTGGTTTACGCTTTGTGGGACTATCATTTGTTTTTCAACAGGACAAGACCCAACACACCTCCAGGCTGTGTAAGGGCTATTTGACGAAGAAGGAGAGTAATGGAGTGCTGCATCAGATGACCTGGCCTCCACAATCACCTGATCTCAACCCAATTGAGATGGTTTGGAATGAGTTGGCCCGCAGTGAAGGAAAAGCAGCCAACAAGCGCTCAGCATATGTGGGAACTATTTCAAGACTGTTGGGAAAGCATTCCAGGTGAAGCTGGTTGAGAGAATGCCAAGAGTGTGCAAAGCTGTCATCAAGGCAAAGAGTGGCTACTTTGAAGAATCTGTTGTGATGTCTTCACTATTATTCTGCAATGTAGAACATGTAGAAAAACCCTTGAATGAGTGTGTCCAAACTTTTGACTGGTACTGTATGTGAAATTCGTTTTGATTTAGAATAGACAATTATCATGCACCTGTCGAAATAGGGGCAGGGGAAAAGAATACATGTAATCTATGCACTTAAAAAAAAAAGACTTGCCTGTGCTAACGATTCTCACAAGCCAGGCAAAGTAAATTGATACAAATTACTTTGCTTGTGATGCACGCCGCTCAAATTATACAAATCTCAGAGCCTGAGTGCAACGGACAACGATACAGATGTAACCATTTGCTATTTAATGTATTATCTGAGCCTTACAAGTCAACATTCCATATGCATTTCGCAGCACATCTGAGTGATCCTCAGGGCACACCAGTGTGCCGCGACTGGTCTATCAAGTGGTATCCTGAGAGTTCAACATGTCCGTAGATCAGCCACAACACCACGTCTGGTTAATATTCAACAGTGTTGAGGCCAGGCCAGATAACCTCCTGCAATAGAAAATACACTGGACGGGAGTGTAGTGAGGAAGGGTGGACTGAGCACTGATCTTTGTTGTCGGGGCCTTCCGAGTGGCGCAGTAGTCTAAGGCACTGCATCACAGGGAGACCCATGGGGCGGCGCACAATTGGTCCAGCATTGTCCGGGTTGGGGGAGGGTTTGGCCGGGAGGGACATCCTTGTCCCATCGCGCACTAGCGACTCCTGTGGCGGGCCAGGCACCAGGCGTACAGTGCTTCCTCTGACACAATGGTGTGGCTGGCTTCTGGGTTAAGTGAGGAATTGTGAGGAATTGTGTCAAGAAGCAGTGTGGGTTGTGTTTCGGAGGACTCACGGCTCTCAACCTTCGCTTCTCCCGATTCCGTACGGGAGTTGCAGCGATTAGACAAGATTAGACAAGACTATAACTACCAATCGGATACCACGAAATTGAGGAGAAAAATGGTTTTTTTTTTTTTTTAAATGAATAAAAAAAGAATAAAAGAGATCTCTGTTGTCATCACGGAGGAGCTGCTATGGAGCTGCTGCTGTTCTAAAGGGCCCGCTGGGATTTATAGCTTCTAATGCAAAGGCATTCATCAGCAGCAACCCCATGCATTCAACCTGGATCTCAACCACAGTTTGTTTCTTTCTCTCAATTTGTCTCTTCGTCTCTTTCTGGTGCTCTTTTCCCCGGCTCTTCCTCCATCTTGTGCTTTTCCTCATTGTTCCTTCTCATCTGCTCTTTCCTCCTTTCTCTCCCACTATCACTGTCTCTCAGCAGCCCAGCACTTAGCCAACAACAAGTTTGAAATTAAACAGTGGCTTAAGAGGATTCATCTCTGGAGAAGCCGGCTGCGTTTGACGTGCAGCGCAGGGTATTTGTTGATTAATAAGGGAGTGAGAGTGCTTAAAAGGTAGAAACAACAGTGTGGAGGAGAAACAGAACTCTTCTACCAATCAATCAATCAAATGTTATTAATTTACATTCTTCTCATGAAGTGCTTCACAGTGACCCGGCTTTAATGTGTCTTCCGTCCTCATATAGGCCCCTAGGCCTGCGTTTACTCTTTTTACAGAGTGTTTGATCTCCCGTACAGCCTCATTCATTAGGCCAGGTGGGGCTCTCGGAAAGGGGCTGATTGGTCAGCAACACCAGTCCAATTGGGCACTCTGGAGCAGGCCTACATGGGGGAGAATCTCTGGCCTGGGCAGAAATGCTTATTTCAGCTGCTGCCACAGATAGAACAGTAACAGTACTGTAGTGTAGCCTACAGTACCATCTGCCTGGAATAGACTCTTAAAGGGAATCATGAGTCTTTACTCACCAAAGTAACACAGTGTGGTCAAAGACTTACCTATATCTAAACATTGTTATGTTTTAGCGTTTTTACATATTTATTAACTTATTTCCGGATACTACCCACAAACCACTATTTCTCAACGTCATATGGAGAACCGGTGCTATGAAGCTAGTTCCAGCTGGCTAACGTTAGCTACTAGCGATGTTAGCATGTCATTCCATTTACATTCCAAACCAAGTGTTGGCGCTGGTGAGCTACTATGTACATCCACGAAGAAGAAACCATATAAACTATTTTTCTCCTGTGCGTTTGGTAGTGGTAGTCGATCGAGCAAGTGAGTGTTGTAGTAGTTTTCCTTCATTTGTAGCTAGTGCAGTAATACCTACAAGGACAGGGTTATGACTCATTTGTGGCCAAAAATGAGAAGCAAGCATTGAAGTCGGAACGGTTTGTCCAGTTGAAGCGAGCGGATTGGAGTATGGGAACCGTGCGCACGTCTACTGTATGTGGTGCTCATTTCACCCCGGAGGACTTCGATGACTTAGTATAACCAGTGGCCTGCCTTTGGCCCCAAGTGAGAGCAGGTTCGCCGGAGCCTTGGCCAAGTGAGACACGGATGCTGCATGTATAGATGGAAACCTTCTGAGTCTTCTGTGTAAAACACTGTGGTAAATCCTGTTTGGAAATGTACCACCACCATGGCACATTTCAAAACAGGATTTACCGCAGTGTTTTACCCAAAAGGCTCAGAGGAGTGCTGCTGGTGTGCTTATGCAAAACATGAGCCCAGAACTGAAAAGCATCAACAGGAGCAGCACCCCACCCTGTTCTCCTGGAGGCCAAAAGATAGGACACATTGGCCGGCCAAAGTGTCTTAAATTACCGATTTAACAGGCGTGAGAGCAGTCTTGAGTCAGACCTCTTGATCATGTAGATGAGCGAACACAGAAACAAGCATGTTAACAACCCTTTCCAGGCCTTATTGCAAATTCCATATGCTTGAGAAAGCTAAAGTCAGACAAGTAACAGAGCAAGACAATGAAGGCTATGGAGGATCCAAAGATTGCCATGTTAAAGAAAAGATCCGTGAGGGGTAGTCTATTCAGCCACTTTTGGGGGTCAAATGGAGGTTGTCCGAAAAACCCTTCTTTATCATTAAAAACCACCACATTTCATCAACCAGCCTTGATCAGAGTCATGATGTTAGCCAGAGCTAGGCTCAAAGTCAAGCCAAGCAGGCCATTACACAGAGCAAGGCTCAAAGTCAAGCCTAGCAGGCCATGCATTACCTTACCTTGTCATTTATGACCCGGGCTACTGGATCCCAGCTGGTGGCAGGTGAGAGACCCAACAGCAGCACAGGTGTTTATCTGGAGAAGGGAATAAGCAGATACGTTGGTTAAGTACAGAAACACTTACGCTAAATCTTCTCATAATCTTAGGGTTAAGCCTAAATGGCCCGTTATTGGCCCATTACCCTTATTAGACAGGATTATCCAAGCCAAATTATCTTTATCTACTTAAACCAACATGGAGAAAGATGGGGGGGGGGGGTTATGTGATGTAAGGATTTTGCAAAAGAGCTGTTTTTGTTCATTGCATTCAGTGATACTTCAGAGCTAGGAGTCCAGAATTCCACCATACCCCACTCTGAGGCTATGCTCATAAAATAAACAGTTTCTCTGAGGCAGTGCATAGGCCTTGTGTCGTTTTACATAATCAACTTTTGTGACACTCCAATTTAAAAAAAAATATATATATATATATATATATGCACCACAACCCATATCTTGAGCAACATTTACAAATGACTTATTAGGCTACATTGACTTTTGAATCAATTAGGGATGCAAATTCCGGTCAATTTTGCTGCCGACTAACTGACCCTCATTAACATTTCTTTCAAACAGTAAAATGAAGAGACCAACAGAAAATACTATCAGAGATCTGTATATAATGACGAGATGCTTATGTTTCTGCCCTGACAAAGGGAGTCTTCCCAAGGCTGTAAGGCAGGCGACAAGCTTAGGCCCAAAATAAACCCATATAAATGTATTGGGCTTATTTTGGACATATTTTGGTGAGAGTGAAACCTCCCGCTTTGCCTCTTCCTATCTGATACTATGCATGATACAAGGACTGGACAATTTTCATTAAGAGCTTAATGGAAACATGCAACAATAGCAAGCCTATTGTTTTACTGTTCAAAAGGCTACTGCCTATTATTGAATTTGCAACTCTTGCAATGAAAAATAAAACGTAATCCTCAAACATTTGCCAAAATGCAGTTCTCAGAAAACACCGTTCTAAACCTATTGCGAGCAGTTGTTAGAGTAATTGAAATCTCCGTTAGAAACTTTAAAAAAGGGTGAATCTAATAGCAACAACTATGATGGGTTAACTTCCTACAATACTCTGTCATGGCATTTGATATGCGGAATGCACGAGCCACTTTCCAACGACTGGTTAACTCCGTATTAGCTGGCATTCCCAATTGTAGTACCTATCTTGATGATCTAGTGATTTATTAGTCAGAGTGGTCAGATCATGTTAACTCTCTAAGGGTAGTATGTGAACGTTTGGCAGCTGCTTCTCTAACCCTGAACTTGGCAAAGTGCGAGTTTGGGAAGGCTACTGTTACCTATCTCGGCCATGGACAGGTGCGCCCTGTGTATGCCAAGGTCTTGGCTATAACTGCATTCCCCGCACCTACCACCAGACGAGAGCTACGCCGCTTTTTAGGGATGGTTGGCTACTACCGTAGTTTCTGTAAAAACTTCTCTGCGGTAGTTGCTCCATTGACCGATTTGCTCAGTCCGGCAAGATCGTTTGAGTGGTCCCCTGATTGTAAGGTAGCTTTTGATACTGCTAAAGCACACTTATGTAATACCCCTGTACTTGCTGCTCCGGAATTTGAACGACCGTTTAAACTTGAGGTAGATGCTAGTGCCAGAGGTGCTGGTGCTGTTCTACTGCAGCAGGACAAGAGTGGAGTGGATCATCCTGTTTGTTATTTTTCACGAAAATGTAACAAATGTCAAGCAAATTATGCAACCATTGAACAAGAAGCTCTAGCTTTGTTGTTAGCTCTGCAATACTTTGAAGTATATATTGGTTCCAGTGCCCTACCAGTGATTGTATATACTGACCATAATCCCTTAGTGTTTCTCCACAGGATGTACAACCAGAACCAGCGCCTTATGCGTTGGGCGCTTATGGTGCAAAATTATAATTTGGAGATTCGCCACAAAAAGGGTTCTGATAATGTAGTAGCAGATGCTTTGTCTCGTGTGTAAAACAGATTTTTGTATGTTTCGTAAGGTTGACTTTGTTTGTTGATCTTGTGGGTATTCATTGTAAATACTTTGGTCGCAATCTAGGGTTGCTCTTTAAAGGGTGGGAGTGTTACGGATACAGGTATCCTGAGTGTGTATCTTGTGTGTGTATTTCTTTTCTCTCCTTCTCCCCTCACAGGTGGCAATCATCCTTCCCCAATCAGTCGGCAATCAGAAGACTTATGCTCCTTTTCCCTTACCCAATCACTTCCCCTTTCCCTTGGTTTAAAAACCCAGTCAGTTGTTTTCTGAGCTCGATCTCTCTGTGTTTCTCTCCCTCTCTCTTTGTATGCAGAGATCTCTCTTTTGTTTTTGCAACTACATGTCACTGTCTGTTATCCTGTGAGTATTGTTTTATGGTGTTTGACTCTTTGTTTGATGGTGGGAAAAGGGGGTACCAAGCCAAGTCGCCCATGGGCCTACATTACACGTAGGAATACTTTGTCTAAATACCCTAGTTAAGACTGGGCGGACCACCCGCTGTATTTTATTGGTTAGGTAGTTAGCTGTATTGAAGCAGGCTAGTCTAGCTTAGGGGTGTTTTGGGATATTTGTTTCTTTCCTTGGGTCCAGCTCAGCCCCTTTTCCCACCCCCCTTTATTGTGTGTTTAAAGATAAACCATTAGTGTTTGACGGTAAATTTAAGTTGTCTGTGGTTTTTCGTTCTCACTGTTACTTTTTCACTGTTATAATTTGCATGAGTTATGTTACAGGTCTCGTTGCCATCCCCCCTAGACTGCAGGGCCAAAGGGATTCGTAGCACTAATATAGGATTCTGCTTTGGCTTCTGGACAATGAAAGAAAGTTGATATGAAATCCAATAGAACAGGAGAGAAATTCTGGTCAATGGCATGAGGAAGTCTTTATAAAATAATTGCCTCGTTTCTACGGATGGATTTTTGCAAGGCTACTTTGAAGCAAGGTAAGACATGCCTCACTATTTGAAGTAAAGTGAAACGTTCAGGTTTCAAGCAATTAAACCACAGACAGAGCAATGTGACAGATATTACTACCAAATATATGGTAGTGAGAGGAAGCCCAGTGGCCGGCAGTGGGAGAAGATGGAACGAGATAGATTTTGGCCGACATTCTGCTAATTTTCTCATTGATTAACATTTGATCTCAATACAGTTTGCAGTTCACAAAACTACCATCTGTTTAGAACAGAGTGGACTAAGTTTTGTAGACATTACCCATTGCTAAAGTTTTAAAAAACTGTGTTGTTTAGGAGTGCAAAGGCAAATTGAGTAATTGCACACGAGCACTTCACAGAGTATGCGTTCCCTAACGGAAATGCTTACAAGCTAAAATTAAAGCAAGAAGCACCAGTGACTTGATCAATAAAAAAATGGTCAGATGAAGCAGATGCTAAGCTACAGGACTGTTTTGCTAGCACAGACTGACATATGTTCCGGGATTCCTCCGATGGCATTGAGGAGTACACCACATCAGTCACTGGCTTCATCAATAAGTGCATCGATGATGTCGTCCCCACAGTGACTGTACGTACATACCCCAACCAGAAGCCATAGATATAGGCAACATCCGCACTGAGCTAAAGGCTAGAGCTGACGCTTTCAAGGAGCGGGACTCTAACCCGGAAGCTTATAAGAAATCCCGCTATGCCCTCCGACAAACCATCAAACAGACAATGTGTCAATACAGGGCTAAGATCAAATCGTACTACACCAGCTCTGACGCTCGTCGGATGTGGCAGGGCTTGCAAACCATTAGACTACAAAGGGAAGCACAGCCGAGAGCTGCCCAGTGACATGAGCTAAACTACTTTTATGCTCGCTTCGAGGCAAATGACACTGAAACATGCAAGAGAGCACTAGCTGTTCTGGAAGACTGTGTGATCATGCCGACCTGTAGCAGTCACGTCTGTAGCCATGAAGTGCTTTGAAAGGCTGGTCATGGCTCACATCAACCCCATTATCCCAGGAACCCTAGACCCACTCCAATTTGTATACCGTCCCAACAGATCCACAGATAATGCAATCTCTATTGCACTCCACACTGCCCTTTCCCACCTGAACAAAAGGAACACCTATGTGAGAATGCTATTCATTGACTACAGCTCAGCGTTCAACACCATAGTGTCCTCAAAGCGCATCAATAAGCTAAGGACCCTGGGACTAAACACCTCCTTCTGCAACTGGATCCTGGACTTCCTGACGGGCCGCCCCCAGGTGGTAAGGGTAGGTAACAACACATCCGCCACGCTATCCTCAGTCCCCTCCTGTACTCCCTGTTCACTAAGTTTGCCGATGACACAACAGTGGTAGGCCTGATCACCGACAACGACGAGACAGCCTATAGGTAGGTCAGAGACCTGGCCGTGTGGTGCCAGGACAACAACCCCTCAATGTGATCAAGACAAAAGAGATGATTGTGGACTAAAGGAAAAAGATGACCGAGCACGCCCCCCTTCTCATTGACGGGGCTGCAGTGGAGCAGGTTGAGAGCTTCAAGTTCCTTGGTGTCAACATCACCAACAAACTAACATGGTCCAAGCACACCAACACAGTCATGAAGAGGGCACGACAAAACCTATTCCCCCTCAGGAGACTGAAAAGATTTGGCATGGGTACTCAGATCCTCAAAAGGTTCTACAGCTGCACCATTGAGAGCATCCTGACTGGTTGCATCACTGCCTGGTATGGAAACAGCACGGCCTCCCGACAGCAAGGCACTACAGAGGGTAGTGCGAACGGCCCAGTACATCACTGGGGCCAAGCTTCCTGCCATCCAGGACCTTTATACCAGGCAGTGTCAGAGGAAGGCCCTAAAAATTGTCAAAGACTCCAGCCACCCTAGTCATAGACTGTTCTCTCTGCTACCGTACGGCAGGCGGTACCAGAGCTTCAAGTCTAGGTCTAAGAGGCTTGTAAACAGCTTCTGTTTATAGTCGGCTACCCAGACTATTTGCATTCCCCCACCCCACCCCTCTTTTACACCACTGCTACGCTCTGCTGTTATCATCTATGCATAGTCACTTTAATAACTCTACCCACATGTACATGTTACCTCAACTAACCGGTGTCCCTGCACATTGACTCTGTACCGGTACCCCCCTGGATATAGTCTCGCTATTGTTATCTTACTGCTGCTCTTTAATTACTTGTCAATTTCATTTCTTGTTCTTATCGTATTTATATATACAGTGGGGAGAACAAGTATTTGATACACTGCCGATTTTGAAGGTTTTCCTACTTACAAAGCATCTAGAGGTCTGTAATTTTTATCATAGGTACACTTCAACCGTGAGAAAAATCCAGAAAATCACATTGTATGATTTTTAAGTAATTAATTTGCATTTTATTGCATGACATAAGTATTTGATACATCAGAAAAGCAGAACTTAATATTTGGTACAGAAACCTTTGTTTGCAATTACAAAGATCATACGTTTCCTGTAGTTATTGACCAGGTTTGCACACACTGCAGCAGGGATTTTGGCCCACTCCTCCATACAGACCTTCTCCAGATCCTTCAGGTTTCGGGGCTGTCGCTGGGCAATACGGACTTTCAGCTCCCTCCAAAGATTTTCTATTGGGTTCAGGTCTGGAGACTGGCTAGGCCACTCCAGGACCTTGAGATGCTTCTTACGGAGCCACTCCTTAGTTGCCCTGGCTGTGTGTTTCGGGTCGTTGTCATGCTGGAAGATCCAGCCACGACCCATCTTCAATGCTCTTACTGAGGGAAGGAGGTTTTTGGCCAAGATCTCGCGATACATGGCCCCATCCATCCTCCCCTCAATATGTTGCAGTCGTCCTGTCCCCTTTGCAGAAAAGCATCCCCAAAGAATGATGTTTCCACCTCCATGCTTCACGGTTGGGAGGGTGTTCTTGGGGTTGTACTCAACCTTCTTCTTCCTCCAAACACGGCGAGTGGAGTTTAGACCAAAAAGCTCTATTTTTGTCTCATCAGACCACATGACCTTCTCCCATTCCTCCTCTGGATCATCCAGATGGTCATTGGCAAACTTCAGACGGGCCTGGAAATGCGCTGGCTTGAGCAGGGGGACCTTGCATGCGCTGCAGGATGTCAATCCATGACGGTGTAGTGTGTTACTAATGGTTTTCTTTGAGACTGTGGTCCCAGCTCTCTTCAGGTCATTGACCAGGTCCTGCCGTGTAGTTATGGGCTGATCCCTCACCTTTCTCATGATCATTGATGCCCCACGAGGTGAGATCTTGCATGGAGCCCCAGACCGAGGGTGGTTGACCGTCATCTTCAACTTCTTCCATTTTCTAATAATTGCGCCAACAGTTGTTGCCTTCTCACCAAGCTGCTTGCCTATTGTCCTGTAGCCCATCCCAGCCTTGTGCAGGTCTACAATTTTATCCCTGATGTCCTTACACAGCTCTCTGGTCTTGGCCATTGTGGAGAGGTTGGAGTCTGTTTGATTGAGTGTGTGGACAGGTGTCTTTCATGCAGGTAACGAGTTCAAACAGGTGCAGTTAATACAGGTAATGAGTGGAGAACAGGAGGGCTTCTTAAAGAAAAACTAACAGGTCTGTGAGAGCCGGAATTCTTACTGGTTGGTAGGTGATCAAATACTTATGTCATGCAATAAAATGCAAATGAATTACTTAAAAATCATACAATGTGATTTTCTGGATTTTTGTTTTAGATTCCGTCTCTCACAGTTGAAGTGTACCTATGATAAAAATTACAGACCTCTACATGCTTTGTAAGTAGGAAAACCTGCAAAATCGGCAGTGTATCAAATACTTGTTCTCCCCACTGTATATTTTCATTTTTTAAACTGCATTGTTGGTTAGGGGCTCGTAAGTAAGCATTTCACTGTAAAGTCTACACCTGTTGTATTCGGCGCATGTGACTAATAAAATTTAATTTGATCATTTGATTTTGATTTGAAATGTGCAAATTAATGCTGGAATGCGCCAATAGGATCTCGCTAGCTCATGCTTGGCTCTGCCCACTTCCTTGCTTGTTCTGCCCACTATTACTCATTTGTTCCCATTTGAAACGACGGTGTGTGGTCTATCTTGGGTTAGTTATAAAAATATTTGATTATACTGCCTCAAGATCACATTGCAAAGTGGTGGGTGACGCGCTGATAGTCAACGGTAGGCAGGCTATAGCCTATACACCCGAATGGCGAATGGGCGGTGCGCTATAATTACGAGTTGAGATTGAGAGATAAAATAGCTCCTTTTAAATTAAACATTTTTTACATGCAATTGCATTTAGAATTGTTATTTGTTGCGCAATGACTGGGTTTACAAAAGCAGGTTTCACTTCAGTAGTCTTCAGGCTTTGAGGAGCTACTCTTGTGCAGTAGGGCAGATGGAAGACTATTCCACTCCTCAAACCCGGCTCTCTGTTTGCTGTAGGCGTGTGATAAATAAAATGCATGACGACTAACAAAAACACATATGCGCCAAAATTGACCCTATAGACCGATAAGCATGACTGATCAAATGTATTTTCTCCAGCTAACCGATTAACGGTTAACCATTAACATTCCTAGAATCAATCTTAAATTCATGTGAGTTTAATGGTAATTCAATTTGCCCATTATTGTATTTTTGTAAGGACATGCATGAATAGACTATTGCTTAATGAAACATTTGTGAGATGTCAGATGACAATAGCTGTATTATTATGACTAAGGCAGGGAGTGGGAAATACGCATAACATCTCTGTTTTTTATGCAACCGACAGGACTGCTGCATCATTTTAACTTGTCACAACACAATGAAATCTAATCTAAAATAATTCTCCACTGTTGTTGTGTACAAATTAATACTATCAATTTAGTTATTATTTTATGGAGGAACAATTTGGCTTGTTTAGGGTGTATCTATCTTGTTGTTTGCGGTCTGAAAAACATTGCTAGATTGGGTGTCTGTTTTGTCAAGAATGAGGCTAGTGTATGCTTTTGGCCTATCCTAAACTACCTTATAGAACGGCAGCAAAAAAAGCCTCTATTTACATGTTGCTTATGAATACATTTCACACTACTTTTGGATTATAATTGGATTTTAAGGCTCGTATGAATGTCCTGCTTAATATAATGTTTGTGTCATCATTGCAAATCAAATGCATTATACTTAAGAAACACTTCCAAGTAAAATGGCTAGCTTTTGCTAAAGCCTATATCAATGTTATCATTCTAGCTAACAACGGCTGCATCCAAAATAGTTATTTTGCAAAGATCACAAACAAAAATAATCTTAGCGACTGTTCAAGAAAGAATCAAAACATAATTGTAAGCATATGATAGCCCAAAAAGGCTTTTGTTTAGAAGTAATAAAAACTTAAATCTAGGCTATGTTGAATGGACGCAGATGGAGATGGCTTTCTTACTGCTGCCAAGAGTCGTGCACCTTTGTCCATGACGTCAGTGTGTTGTGCACTGGAAAAGGGTCTATAGGCACATAGCCTACACCTCTTAGAAAGCCACAGAAATAAAGTAGCATTAGCATACACAGCCTAGAGTGTAGCCAGTGAGGCCTAATCTACTGTGGCTATAGACTACATAGTGTATCCACACAAGGCCTCAATAGGTTCATCATCATTCCTCTAAACCCAGAGTACATCAGACCAGTATTGTCTGCCTACACATGTCATTGTGGCCTGTGGCCTTGCCAGCTGATCGGAGACAAACCCAATCAGCGCTGGGCTCATCCCCCCCTTGCCTTGACTCTCCCTGAGCCCATACAGCACAATGGAGCTACAGTGCAGCCCAACACTGTCTGTGTGTGTCACAGTCAGCTGAGCACACTACTGGGCTGCATCATCATTGCCACTTTCTGCTCCACTTCCTTCGGAGGGCTTTTAGTTCTCTCTTAAAGCTGCGATAGCTAACTTTTTGGGTGACCCGACCAAATTAACATAGAAATGTGTGTTTTAGATCTGTCATTCTTATCGAAAGCAAGTCTAAGAAGCGGTGTATCTGTTCTATGTGCACTATTTCTATGCTTCCCGTTCTTAAGATTCGTTTCTTACGTCTTTACTTTCTTTTTTGTACACCAGTTTCAAAACAGCTGAAAATACAATATCGTTGGTTATGGAAAATGTATTATTTCATAATACAATCTTTAAGTATCATGGATTTACTAATGGCTCCACGCATTCACTACATGACCAAAAGTATGTGGACACCTGCTCGTTGAACATCTCATTTCAAAATCATGGGCATTAATATGAAGTTGGTCCCCCCTTTGCTGCTATAACAGCCTCCACTCTTCTGGGAAAGCTTTCCACTAGATGTTGGAACATTGCTGCGGGGACTTGCTTCCATTCAGCCACAAGAGCATTAGTGAGATTGGGCACTGATGTTGGCCGATTAGTCCTGGTTCGATGGGGTTGAGGTCAGGGCTCTGTGCAGGCCAGTCAAGTTCTTCCACACCGATCTCGACAAACCATTTCTGTATGGACCTCGCTTTGTGCACGGAAGCATTGTCATGCTGAAACAGGAAAAGGCCTTCGCCAAACTGTTGCCACAAAGTTGGAAGCACAGAATTGTCTAGAATGTCATTGTATGCTGAAGCGTTAAGATTTCCCTTCACTGGAACTAAGGGGCCTAGCCCGAACCATGAAAAACAGCCCCAGACCATTATTCCTCCTCCAACAAAACTTTACAGTTGGCACTATGCATTCGGGCAGGTAGCGTTCTCCTGGCATCCGCCAAACCCTAGATTTGTCTGTCAGACTGCCAGATGGTGAAGCGTGATTAATGACTCCAGAGAACACGTTTCCACTGCTTCAGAGTCCAATGGTGGTGAGCATTACATCACTCCAGTCGACGATTGGAATTACGCATGGTGATCTTAGGCTTGTGTGCGGCTGCTCGGCCATGGAAACCCATTTCATGAAACTCCCGAAGAACAGTTATTGAGCTGATGTTGCTTCCAGAGGCTGTTTTGAACTCGGTAGTGAGTGTTGCAACCAAAGACAGACTATTTTTACACGGCACGTGATTCATCACTCGCCAGCCCCGTTCTGTGAGCTTGTGTGGCCTACCACTTTGTGGCTGAGCCGTTGTTGCTCCTAAACGTTTCCACTTCACAATAACAGAACTTACAGTTGACCGGAGCAGCTCTTTCAGGGCAGAAATTTGACAAACTGCTTGTTCGAAAGGTGGCATCCTATGACGGTGCCACGTTGAAAGTCACTGAGCTCTTCAGTAAGCCCATTCTAATGCCAATGTTTGTCTACGAAGATGACATGGCTGTGTGCTCGATGTTATACACCTGTCAGAAATATTAATATTCAGTAGGCCTATAAAGTACACACTG